>NW_028222079.1:25000-83234 GCF_056783735.1 Eptatretus burgeri
GCAGAAGAAGCTCTTCCGCCAATCTTATAACGTTCATGACCACACCCTTGAAGAGATTAAGGCCTAAGTCACATTTGCTCTACGGCGAGGATACGGCGGCCGTACGCCCTCTGAATTGACAGAAACGTGCGGCGGCCGCAGAGTTTCTGCGGTGGCCTCAGGGTGGCCCTATGCCGTTTGGCTATATTTTACAGGTCGTAAGGTCACCGTGGAATTATAACGCGGAGTTATAACTTTTTTCATTTCTACGTTTGCCGTAGCAATTCGACAAGCCGAAAAAAAAAAACTGGTAAAAAAAATAAATAAAAATTAACCCATTCATTACCGTCCGTCTGGCCGCACGTTCGCCTTAGGGCCCCCCTGCGGTCGCCTTGCGGGCACCTTGCGTCTGCCTTGAAAATTCTATGGCCGCCGCAGGAACGCCCTAAGGTCACCGTGCGACATCAAATCAAAGACAGTACGGCAACCCCACATTTTCGGTCTCCACAATTTATAAATACGCCGTGCAGCTCCCCGAAAAAAAACAAAAAACATATGTGACTGCTACATTGTGTGACCGTGGAAATACTGCGGCCGCCGTATAATTGCTGGTGGCCGTAGATTTTGGAGACCCCACGGCCGCCGTGGCAAATGTGACCAAGGCCTAACTCAGCCAAATCCCTTGGGGTCCACATTTATTCAAAGTTTCCGAGACAGAAACCCCGACGGATCGCAACCAGTGAATGGACTGTGTATCTGCATTATGTGCCTCTGAACACTGATGGGAAGGACATATCTGGGGATTATGAATGTACAGGCCTACAGGGTAAGTTTAAAATAATGATATTTACAATTATGTTGGAAGTGTGGAAGGGATCTACAGGAGCTGGGAGGTGGAAGGAGGTTATGTTTTCACCCACCTGTCTGTCTGTTTGTTACTTGCAAAATCCAAGATTTTTCAAGTATATTTGTCAGTCGATTTTGTTATTCTGTCTGTCTGTCACCTACAGGTCACAATTAGAAACTGATCGTCATGAAACTTTACCAAGTTGTGAAGGCAGTCTCAACTGAGAAAGGCACTCCAGCCGGGACAGTAAGAGGAGATGAGAGAGAGAGCCATTAAGAGCCATACATTGACTGACAGAAATGATAGTAGGTTCAAAACCACTCACAATGCAAAACACGGAAGGGGAGTCACGGGACTCTATGAAGCACCTCCTTCCTTGCCAGTACATGACAGGGTATGATGCTTCTTCTTCTTCCTGAGGTCTTCCCACAGCCAGGGGTGGGGGGGGGCACGAGTGTGCCGGAGAACTACTCATCATCGATGTAGATGGATACTTGGGAGTCAGACACGTCTTGGGAGAGGAAAGTTTCTGTTAGGCAGATAATGTCTGGTTTGTCAGTGGCAACCTGCATGGAAAGATCTGAAAGGTTTGAGCGAAGGCCCCGGATATTTGAGGTCCACACTTTTAATGAAGAGGTAGGGGAGGAGGCTTTTGGTGCAGGAGGTGGAGGGGGCGGGGCAGGAACAGAAGGTGTGCTCCGGCACACCACAGAGGTAGATGGCCTCTCTGAGCAGCTGGGCAAAGTGCTCCCCTTCAGGAGACAAAGTTCTCCACCAACCCCTCACCACCAGAGGACAACAAGAGGCTGCTCAGCATGTCTGAGAAGGTCATGGCCACAGTCATCTCTGGAATATGGTGATGAGGGCTATGGGAAGGGAAAGGGCAAGAACCAGGGGAATGGGAATGGGAAGATCGGGGGGGGGTCCTCCGGCGACTGGCTGACCCCAATCCAGCTGAGCAGGACCCTCCCTGTATGGGCGACCGTGAACAAATGGGGGACCTCGTGCCCCAGGGTCCTTGGCTTCTGCTGGCCTGTTCTTGCCCCGTGGGGCCTCGTCCATGGAGCCTTCCCTCTTTCCTTGCTCCTCCTCTGGCATGTTTTAACCATTGTCCATAGTTAATTGTTTTCTGCGCCAGAGGTGGAACTCACAATCACCTCTTCCAGTAGCAGAACTTCTTCAAGGACGGGCACTTTCACTGGCCCCACTGCCGGAGTCACCTCAATCGGCTCCTCCCCTCCCACCTCAGTGGGCCCAACACCCGACAACCATATCCAGGTCCTCCTCCTTTAGGAGGCTGAACGACTGTGGACTCCTCCATCCGCAACCCTCAACTGTGGGGTGGGGGTGAAGACACAGCAGACACAGCAGGCACAGCAACCACAGCAACCTCACTTGTCCTGAGGGAAACACCCCTACACCCACCCGCAGATGTACACATATTATTTGCGTAGCTCCGCGGGCAGGAACAGAAGGTGTGCTCCGGCACACCACAGAGGTTGCACTGCACCTAGGTGCTGCAGCACTCCCTCAAATGTCCCAACTGGCCACAATGGAAGCAAAACTGTTCTTCAAACCCAGAAACAATGTGACCCAGTTGACCGCATCTGCGACATACTGTACTTTGGGCTGCCCCACGTAAAATACTTGCCCATGGTCTATCCCGATAACAATCCTATTTGTGATGTGAGCGACCATACCATCCTCTCTGATGCGGTTTTATGCAGTGTTGACAAGCTCTAGTCCATATACCCAAACCATTCCAGTTAACCATGGTGGGGTTTGAATATCCACATATCTCGATGACCACACCTTGACATCAAATCACTTACACCCTCATTGTAGAGGTGGACCGTCACAACCTTTTGAGCTTCAGAGAGGGCCTCGACTGCCCAATCAGGCAGAGACCCAGCTGACCGAGCAGTAGCCCACCACACACAGAACTAACCTCCAGCAAGCCTCCCAACAGACTGAAAGGACACGTCCAAACCTTGGGCCAAAGAGATAAGCCAGAAAAAAATGGCAGCCATATACCAGAGCATGCCCCACAAAACCTCCCAACCGAAAATCTCATGAACTGGAATTGTCCCTTTTTTGTATACACTGTCGAGGCTCGCATGAGAGCTGACACACAAAACGTATAGCAAGGGGAGCAGGGGACAAGAGGAGGGGGGAGGGGGAGAGCGGGTGGGAGAGGGAAGGAAAAAACAACATGGAACAGAGACTTGAGGATATCTGTGGAGGGGAGAGGGATGGGGTGGGTACAGAGGGTAAACAAGGTGGACACGACAGGGACTTTGAGTAAGGAAAGCAGGGAATTTGAAGGAGGTGGGTTTGGGGTGGATTAACGGGGGGTAGAAAAGATTGAGGTTTTAGATGTGGGAAGATAAGAGGTGGTGGTGAACGGCTGTTTTGAAGACCTGGAGGGAAGAGTGGGTTTGAAGAGAGTGTGGGAGTTTGATGCAAAGGCAGGAAAAAAAAAAGAGGAATGAAAGAGTGAAGGTGAGCAGTGATTCTTCATTTTGGTAGTTTTACCAGAAGGGGCTGCTGGCAGACCTTGAGCCCCCTGCGGAAATATGAGGGGGACATATCTCAGACAGAGCAGGGGTGGCAAGGCCAGAGGGGAGACGGTAGAAGACAAAAACACCACCGACCTGCTTGCGGTGAGAGAGTGAGAGACCCAAAGACTCAACCTTATGAGCGGGAGATACCAATGATTCTAAATGCCTTGGTTTCCACAGCGTGAAGCCAAGAAAGCTGAGAGGTGGGAAGCACCAGCCCAGAGGGGAGAGCAGTACTCAATCAGGCTGCCGATGAAAGCTTTGTAAGTGGTCAGGAGCTCACGTGTGCCAAGGAAAGACTTTGCACGATGGAGGATTCCCAGTCGGCAACTGCTTTTGGAGGCCAGCTTGGAAATGTGGCTTTCCCAGGAAAGATCATGGCAGATATTGAGACCTAGAAGCTTGAATATGAATGAAAGGACTTCTTCAAGAAGATTGTTGATAAAGTAGATGGAGGTGTCCCATCCCTAACAAAACGAAATCATACACAATTATGGCACCTGCTTGCCAGATGGAAATTATATGGAAAGTGGGAACAACTCTAGAGAAGAAGGGGGAGGGAAGGAGGGAGGTGGTTGCGAAGGCTAACAAGCTGCTAAGAAAGCCAAAAACTCATCGCTGAGGTTTTGCCTTCATGCAGCAATGCAAGCCATACGTGTAGGCAACCAGCCCTGTGCAGCATTTGTACACATGAACCGAAGCATGCTGGGATGTCATTCGCTTTTTTTTTTTTTTTTTATTTTTATTTTTTTTTGTATACCTTGGTCGAGGCTCGTATGAGAGCTAACACGCAACTCACAGCAAGGAGGCATGAGACAAGAGGGGCGGGAGTGGAAGGGACAAAACATTGGGGAACAGACACAGGTGAACTGTGGAAGGGAGAGGGATGGGGATGGGACGGGGAACATGGCGAGGGGAAGATGGACATTAAAGGGACTTTCAGGAAGGAAAGCAGGAGAATTGAAGGAAGTGGGCTTGGGTGGATTATCGGGGGTAGAAAAGATCGAGGATTTGGATGGGGGAAGATAAGAGGTGGTGGTGAACAGCTGTTTTGAAAGCCTGGAGGGAAGAATGGGAAAGAATAGAGTGAGGAAGTTTATTCCAAAGGCGGGAAAAAAGAGGAATGAAAGAGTGAAGATGAGCAGTGATTCGTGATTTTGGTAGTTTTACCAGAAGGGGTTGTTGGCGGACCTTGAGCGCCCTGTGGAAATGTGGTTGGGACAAATCACAGAGAGAGCAGGGGGGCCAAGGCTGGAGAGGAGTCGGTAGAAGACAGAAAGACCACCGACCAACCTGCGGTGATTGAGTGAGAGGCCCAAAGACTCAGCTTCATTGCGGGAGATGCCAATGATCTTAAAAGCCCTGGTTTCGACAGCGTGAAGTCGAGAAAGGTGGGAGGCAGGAGCACCAGCCCAGAGGGGAGAGCAGTACTCCATCAGGCTACGGACAAAAGCTTTGTAAGTGGTCAGGAGCTCAAGAGGGCCGAGGAAGGACTTTGCACGACGGAGGATTCCCAGTCGGCGACTGGCTTTTGAGGCGAGGTTGGAAATGTGACTTTCCCAGGAAAGGTCATGGCAGATAGTGAGACCTAGAAGCTTGAAAGAAAAGACTTCTTCCAGAGGATTGTTGAGAAAGTGGATGGGGGGTTTTGTAAACGGTCCTTTCGAAGAGACATAGTGAGAGTGTGAGATTTGTCTGGATTGAAAGACATGTTCCACGTGTTGGACCAGTTTGTGATTTTATCCAGATCTGCAGTGAGCGAAGAAGCTGCTGCTTGCCGGTCTGAGGGATGACAGATGGTACGGCAGAGGGTGGAGTCATCGGCAAAGAGAAATAGAGGATTTTCCAGAGAGTCCGAGAGATCATTGATGAAAACCAGAAAAAGAACAGGGCCCAGAACGCTACCTTGAGGAACTCCAGCCTGCACAGGAAGAGGGGATGAAAGAACTCCATTTAGGGCCACACGTTGACTGCGACAGGAGAGGAAGTCTGCGAGCCATGAGTGGAGATGGCCTTGAATACCATGGGAAGAGAGTTTGGTGAGTAGGGCAGGGTGCCAGACTGTGTCAAAAGCACGTGATATGTCCAGGGATACGGCTCGGATTTCCTGTCTGGCATTGAGGACCTCCATCCATTGATGGGAGAGCAGTAGCAGCATATCTAGGGTAGAGTGTCCTGGTCTGAAACCAAATTGATGATTGAAAATCAAGCCATTGGAGAAGCGGAAGGATTTCATGTCTGAAGCGATGATGGATTCCATAACCTTGCTGATGATTGGGAGAAGGCTGATTGGTCTATAGTTACAGGGATCTGTTTTTGCACCTTTTTTATGCAGGGCAGTGATGTTAGCAGATTTCCAAGCAGATGGCAGATGACCTTGGGAAAATGAGAGGGTGAATAGAACAGAGAGAGGGTGAGCAAGAGCAGAAGAGCAGGCTTTGAGGACACGTGGGCTGATGCCGTCTGGACCGGTTGCAGAATCTGACTCGAGGTTTGAAAGCAAGCTCTCCACCTTGTCAGGAGAAAAGGATACAGAGTCCAGGGACAGTTGGGTGCGACTGGGTAAAGTGGGTAGAGATAGTGATGGGTTTGGGACACAAGATTTAGCTGCAAACACCGAGTTTAGACATTCAGCTTTATCACGTGTGGAATCAGCAGTGCGGCCATTTGAGGTAAGGGAGGGGATGGAGGGGGAACATACACCAGAAACAGATTTGATTAAACGCCACCAGGATTTTGAGGAGGGAGAGAGGTTTGAGAGTTCAGACTTGAGATGAGAAAGATGTTGTTTTCTGGCTCTCCTGAGGGTAGCTACACACTTGTTCCGAGCTTTGTGGAAAGAACTGAGATTGCCCTCAGTTGGGTTTGCTTTCCATGAGGCAAAGGCAAGTTGTTTCAGGACAACTGCCTCGCCACAAGCTTCAGTAAACCAAGGGCAGGAGGAAGGGTAAGACAACTGAACACGAGAGGGGATAAATCTGTGGCTTCATTAACATATGGGCCACACCTGTGTAAAAGCCTTTGCTTGGTATTTCTCATTTACCCAGGTGTTTCCATTATTTGTCCACTACCTGTATTATATGTGCATGTAAACAGTACGCATGTTTTTGCTTCATGTATGTACACCGAGTTATTACCCTCACTGAAGGAGATGGTATTGCAATTGAGTCCATTTGTTTGTTACTTGGCAACAAATAAAAAATTTTTCACAAGTATGTTGATTGCCTCAGTTTGTATGTGTGTTTGTTTGGTTGCCTGTCCTCTCACCTCCAGCCCAAACCGCTCAACAGATCATTCTGAAATTTTCAGATTAATGTCACCGACCCTGCGACGGTCCCGCATTGAAGTTTCGTAAAATTCTGTCGACCAAAAAGGTCTACACAGGGCAATAGGCCAATTTGAGCTAAATTTTCTAAAATACTCAATTTTCATCCGATTGACTTGAAATTTGAACAGGATTTGCATATCAGGTTAGTGAATTCAACCACCTATTACTTTTGAGGTTATCATAAGTCAAAAGGTGAACAGAGGCCATAAGGTCAACGCAAAATCGGCCAAATTCTTTAATTGTTTCTAAAATTGTCAATTTTGATCCGATTGACTTGGAATTTGAAGACCATTTGCATATCAGGTCACTGAATTCAACTACCCATTAATTTTAAGGTCAAAAGGTCAACACAGGCCAAATTTCTAAAATTGATAGATAGGACCAAAAACTAAATATATCACTATATCTCAAAAAGTTGTGGATGAGTTATGACAAAACAAGGTGGATGAGTTGAAAACGTGACAAGAACAAGCGGATTAGATTTTGGTTCAGATCCAGCCCATCAGTGGGATACAAAATAAACTGCTCCACCTGGCAGAGGTATGTGCTCTACCAAGTGTCATTCTACTTTGTGCTGTTTTGCCAAGTTGTCACTCTATGAGTGATTTTTCATTTGGCTGTTTGTTTGTTTGTCCGCACAGTACTTTTGTATTCCTCTCCGCAACCGCTTTTCGGATTTAGACAAAATTTTCACCATTGGTGCGACGTCTCATGTGGAATGTTTTAATGATAAGTATGACATCATAGGTTACGTGGTATGGCAGCCATGTTGGAAAAATGGAAAACTTTGGACCTCTGTATCTCTGAAAACACACCAAGGAAAAAATTGAAACTTGGCACATAGCAAGTACTCCTCATGTGGAATGTGCCTTTTTTACGACATGATAGGTGCCTTTTTTATGACGTCATAATTGCATATGGAGAACACTACATCCGATCAGTATGAAAATTTTTGAGGGTCATCTCGGGATAAAATGGTCCACAAATTTTTTTTTGATGACATTATCGGTCCCACGATTCGGTAGCCATATTGTTTAAAAAACAAAACAAACCTTCAGAAATCTTCTTCTCTGAAATGGCTGAACAGATCGAGGCAAAACTTTAACATATATGACCAACTTATCCATGAGGAACAAAATGCTCATACATATGATGTCATAGGTCACATGGTTTGGCACCCATATTGGATTTACCCTAAAACATAAAAATCTTCTCCAGAATGGCAAGACGGATCGAGGGGAAACTTCTCACAAATTTTCCCAAAGGCATGTGTGTACAAGTTTGTTAAGGAATAATTGATAAGTAACATGGTTTGACACCATATTGGATTTAAGAAAAATATTAATTAATGCTTTCTCTGGAACCGCTTAATCAATCGACGTGAAACTTCAAAATTCTAATCCAGTGGTGATGGGGAACACATATTTTAACTTTCAACTTGATCAAACACATGCTCCAGCAACCAGAATTATTTGATTTTTTGATCTGGGTTCTTTGTATGTATGTATGTGTGTGTGTATATGTGTGTGTATATATGTGTGTGTATATGTGTGTGTGTATATATATATATATATATATATATATTTTGAATAAGCCTCACCTTACTCTGCAGGTTTGAAGGAAGAAGAGTTGCAGCTGAAATGTGAATCTTATCCAGGTTCCTCCTGATGACTTCATCTTTGTTTGTTGTATTGCTTGTTCGGATTCCTTCTGATTACTCCAATGCAGGACTGGACCAATTTTGTCTTCCATTTGATTTGAATTCAATTTATTTTAATCCCAATCTGAATTAAATTGAATAATAATAATAAAACGTCATGGGTAATGGTCAGGTGTCCGATCAAAGTGGGACGTCTTGGGATCCGGCCATCACTGCCAGCAGTTACAATGTAGCAGTTCCAATTATGTCTCTTATTAATTACGTAGCATACCAGCACACAATCACCACACAAAATACACCACACAAAACTACACAACCACTACACAAAACTACACAATCACCACACAAAATACACCACACAAAACGACACAAAATACACCACACAAAACTACACAATCACTACACAAAATACACCACACAAAATACACCACCCAAAATAGACCACACAAAACTACACAATCACTACACAAAATACCCCTCACAAAACTACACAATCACCACACAAAACTACACATTCACGACACAAAATACACCACACAAAACTACACAAACACCACACAAAATACACCACACAAAACTACACAATCACCACACAAAATACACCACACAACACTGCACAATCTACATAAAATACACCACACAAAACTGCACAATCTACACAAAATACACCACACAAATCTACACAATCACTACACAAAATACACCACACAAAACTACACAAACACCACACAAAATACACCACACAAAACGAAACAATTACCACACAAAATACACCACACAAAACTACACAATCTACACAAAATACACCACACAAAACTACACAAAATACACCACACAAAACTACACAAACACCACACAAAACTACACAATCACTACACAAAATATACCACACAAAATACACCACCCAAAATAGACCACACAAAACTACACAATCACTACACAAAATACCCTTCACAAAACTACACAATCACCACACAAAACTACACATTCACTACACAAAATACACCACACAAGACTACACAAACACCACACAAAATACACCACACAAAACTACACAATCACCACACAAAATACACCACACAAAACTGCACAATCTACATAAAATACACCACACAAAACTGCACAATCTACACAAAATACACCACACAAAACTACACAATCACTACACAAAATACACCACACAAAACTACACAAACACCACACAAAATACACCACACAAAACGACACAATTACCACACAAAATACACCACACAAAACTGCACAATCTACACAAAATACACCACACAAAACTACACAAAATACACCACACAAAACTACACAAACACCACACAAAATACACCACACAAAACTACACAATCACCACACAAAATACACCACACAAAACTGCACAATATACACAAAATACACAACACAAAACTGCACAATCACCACACAAAATACACCATACAAAACTACACAAACACCACACAAAACTACGCAATCACAACACAAAACTACACAATCACAACACAAAACTACACAATCACCACACAAAATACACCTCACAAAACTGCACAATCACTACACAAAAGACACCATACAAAACTACACAAACACCACACAAAACTACACAATCACCACACAAAACTACACAATCACCACACAAAACTACACAATCACCACACAAAACTACACAATCACTACACAATCACGACACAAAACTACACAATCACTACACAAAATACACCTCACAAAACTACACAATCACTACACAAAATACACCACACAAAACACACCTCACAAAACTACACCACACAAAACTACACAATCACTACACAAAATATACCACACAAAACTACATAATCACTACACAAAAGACACCATACACAAGCACTACACAAAAGACACCACACAAAACTACACAATCACTACACAAAAGACACCACACAAAACTACATAATCACTACACAAAAGACACCATACACAAAACTACACAAAATACACCACACAAAACTACACAATCACTACACAAAATACACCACACAAAACTACACAAACGCCACACAAAACACACCACACAAAACTACACAAAATACACCACACAAAACTACACAAAATACACCACACAAAACTACACAAAATACACCACACAAAACTACACAATCACTACACAAAAGACACCATACAAAACTACACATATGCCACACAAAATACACCACACAATCACTACACAAAAGACACCATACAAAACTACACAAACGCCACACAAAATACACCATACAAAACTACACAATCACTACACAAAACACACCACACAAAAGTACACAATCACTACACAAAAGACAACACGCAAAACTACACAAAATACACCACACAAAACTAAACTACACAAAATACACCACACAAAACTACACAAACACCACACAAAATACACCACACAAAACTACACAAACACCACACAAAATACACCACACAAAACTACACAATCACCACACAAAATACACCACACAAAATACACCACACAAAACTACACAAACACCACACAAAACTACACAAACACCACACAAAATACACCACACAAAACTACACAAACACCACACAAAATACACCACACAAAATACACCACACAAAACGACACACAAAATACACCACACAAAACTACACACAAAATACACCACACAAAACTACACAATCACCACACAAAACTACACCACGCAAAACTACACAATCACCACACAAAACTACACCACGCAAAACTACACAATCACCACACAAAATACACCACACAAAACTACACAATCACTACACAAAATACACCACACAAAACTACACAAACACCACACAAAACTACACAAACACCACACAAAACTACACCACACAAAACTACACAAACACCACACAAAATACACCACACAAAATACACCACACAAAACTACACACAAAATACACCACACAAAACTACACACAAAATACACCACACAAAACTACACAATCACCACACAAAAGACACCATACAAAACTACACAATAACCACAGAAAATACACCACACAAAAGACACCATACAAAACTACACAAACGCCACACAATACTACACAATCACCACACAAAATACACCACACAAAATACACCACACAAAACTACACAAAAAACACCACACAAAAGACACCATACAAAACTACACAAAACTACACAATCACCACAGAAAATTACACAAAATACACCACACAAAATACACCACACAAAACTACACAAACACCACACAAAATACACCACACAAAACTACACAAAATACACCACACAAAACTACACAATCACCACACAAAATACACCACACAAAACTGCACAATATACACCACACAAAACTACACAAAATACACCACACAAAACTACACAAACACCACACAAAACTACACCACACAAAACTACACCACACAAAACTGCACAATCTTCATAAAATACACCACACAAAACTGCACAATCTACACAAAATACACAACGCAAAACTACACAATCACCACACAAAATACACCATACAAAACTACACAAACACCACACAAAACTACACAATCACAACACAAAACTACACAATCAGAACACAAAATACACCTCACAAAACTGCACAATCACTACACAAAAGACACCACACAAAACTACACAATCACCACACAAAACTACACAATCACCACACAAAATACACCACACAAAACTACACAACCACGACACAATAACTACACAATCACTACACAAAATACACCTCACAAAACTACACAATCACTACACAAAATACACCACACAAAACACACCTCACAAAACTACACCACACAAAACTACGCAATCACGACACAAAATACACCACACAAAACTACACAATCACAACACAAAAGACACCATACACAATCACTACACAAAAGACACCATACAAAACTACACATACACCACACAAAATACACCACACAATCACTACACAAAAGACACCATACAAAACTACACAAACGCCACACAAAATACACCATACAAAACTACACAATCACAACACAAAAGACACCACACAAAACTACACAATCACTACACAAAAGACACCACACAAAACTACACAATCACTACACAAAAGACACCACACAAAAGACACCATACAAAACTACACAATCACCACACAAAATACACCACACAAAACTACACAATCACCACACAAAATACACCACACAAAACTACACAATCATTACACAAAATACACCACACAAAACTACACAATCATTACACAAAAGACACCACACAAAACTACACAATCACCACACAAAATACACCACACAAAACTACACAATCACCACACAAAATACACCACACAAAACTACACAATCACGACACAAAATACACCACACAAAACTACACAAACACCACACAAAACTACACAATCACCACACAAAACTACACAAGCACCACGCAAAATACACTACACAAAATACACAACACAAAACTACACAAACACCACACAAAAGACACCATACAAAACTAAACAATCACCACACAAAATACACCACACAAAAGACACCATACAAAACTACACACAAAATACACCACACAAAATACACCACACAAAACTACACACAAAATACACCACACAAAACTACACAATCACCACACAAAAGACACCATACAAAACTACATAATCACCACACAAAATACACCACACAAAAGACACCATACAAAACTACACAATCACCACACAAAATACACCACACAAAAGACACCATACAAAACTACACAAACGCCACACAATACTACACAATCACCACACAAAATACACCACACAAAACTACACAATCACCACACAAAAGACACCATACAAAACTACACAAAACTACACAATCACCACACAAAATTACACAAAATACACCACACAAAACGACACAATCACTACACAAAATACACCTCACAAAACTACACAATCACTACACAAAACTACACAAAATACACCACACAAAATACACCACACAAAACTACACAATCACTACACAAAATACACCTCACAAAACTACACAATCACTACACAATCACCACACAAAATACACCACACAAAACACACCTCACAAAACTACACCACACAAAAAACACCATACAAAACTACACAATCACCACACAAAATACACCACACAAAAAACACCATACAAAACTACACAAACGCCACACAAAATACACCACACAAAACTACACAATGACCACACAAAATACACCACACAAAACTACACAAAATACACCACACAAAATACACCATACAAAAAACACCATACAAAACTACACAAACGCCACACAAAACTACACAAACACCACACAAAACTACACAAACACCACACAAAATACACCACACAAAACTACACACAAAATACACCACACAAAACTACACAATCACCACACAAAATACACCACACAAAACTACACAATCACTACACAAAATACACCACACAAAACTACACAAACACCACACAAAACTACACAAACACCACACAAAACTACACCACACAAAACTACACAAACACCACACAAAATACACCACACAAAATACACCACACAAAACTACACACAAAATACACCACACAAAACTACACACAAAATACACCACACAAAACTACACAATCACCACACAAAAGACACCATACAAAACTACACAATACACCACACAAAATACACCACACAAAAGACACCATACAAAACTACACAAACGCCACACAATACTACACAATCACCACACAAAATACACCACACAAAATACACCACACAAAACTACACAAAAAACACCACACAAAAGACACCATACAAAACTACACAAAACTACACAATCACCACAGAAAATTACACAAAATACACCACACAAAATACACCACACAAAACTACACAAACACCACACAAAATACACCACACAAAACTACACAATCACCACACAAAATACACCACACAAAACTGCACAATATACACCACACAAAACTACACAAAATACACCACACAAAACTACACAAACACCACACAAAACTACACCACACAAAACTACACCACACAAAACTGCACAATCTTCATAAAATACACCACACAAAACTGCACAATCTACACAAAATACACAACACAAAACTACACAATCACCACACAAAATACACCATACAAAACTACACAAACACCACACAAAACTACACAATCACAACACAAAACTACACAATCAGAACACAAAATACACCTCACAAAACTGCACAATCACTACACAAAAGACACCACACAAAACTACACAATCACCACACAAAACTACACAATCACCACACAAAATACACCACACAAAACGACACAACCACGACACAATAACTACACAATCACTACACAAAATACACCTCACAAAACTACACAATCACTACACAAAATACACCACACAAAACACACCTCACAAAACTACACCACACAAAACTACACAATCACGACACAAAATACACCACACAAAACTACACAATCACAACACAAAAGACACCATACACAATCACTACACAAAAGACACCATACAAAACTACACATACACCACACAAAATACACCACACAATCACTACACAAAAGACACCATACAAAACTACACAAACGCCACACAAAATACACCATACAAAACTACACAATCACAACACAAAAGACACCACACAAAACTACACAATCACTACACAAAAGACACCACACAAAACTACACAATCACTACACAAAAGACACCATACAAAACTACACAATCACCACACAAAATACACCACACAAAACTACACAATCACCACACAAAATACACCACACAACCCTACACCCTCACCACACAAAATCCACCACCCAACACTACACAATCATTACACAAAATACACCACACAAAAGACACCACACAAAAGACACCACACAAAACTACACAATCACCACACAAAATACACCACACAAAACTACACAATCACCACACAAAATACACCACACAAAACTACACAATCACGACACAAAATACAGCACACAAAACTACACAAACACCACACAAAACTACACAATCACCACACAAAACTACACAAGCACCACGCAAAATACACTACACAAAATACACAACACAAAACTACACAAACACCACACAAAAGACACCATACAAAACTAAACAATCACCACACAAAATACACCACACAAAAGACACCAAACAAAACTACACACAAAATACACCACACAAAATACACCACACAAAACTACACACAAAATACACCACACAAAACTACACAATCACCACACAAAAGACACCATACAAAACTACATAATCACCACACAAAATACACCACACAAAAGACACCATACAAAACTACACAATCACCACACAAAATACACCACACAAAAGACACCATACAAAACTACACAAACGCCACACAATACTACACAATCACCACACAAAATACACCACACAAAACTACACAATCACCACACAAAAGACACCATACAAAACTACACAAAACTACACAATCACCACACAAAATTACACAAAATACACCACACAAAACGACACAATCACTACACAAAATACACCTCACAAAACTACACAATCACTACACAAAACTACACAAAATACACCACACAAAATACACCACACAAAACTACACAATCACTACACAAAATACACCTCACAAAACTACACAATCACTACACAATCACCACACAAAATACACCACACAAAACACACCTCACAAAACTCCACCACACAAAAAACACCATACAAAACTACACAATCACCACACAAAATACACCACACAAAACTACACAAACGCCACACAAAATACACCACACAAAACTACACAATCACCACACAAAATACACCACACAAAACTACACAAAATACACCACACAAAATACACCATACAAAAAACACCATACAAAACTACACAAACGCCACACAAAACTACACATACACCACACAAAACTACACAAACACCACACAAGACCACACACATAATACCCCACACAAAACTACACAATCACCACACAAAATACACCACACAAAACTACACCATCACTACACAAAATACACCACACAAAACTTCACACACACCACGCAAACCTACACAAACAGCACACACAACTGCACCACCCAAAACTGCACAAACACCACACAAAATACACCACACAAAATACACCACACAAAACTACACACAAAATACACCACACAAAACTACACACAAAATACACCACACAAAACTACACAATCACCACACAAAAGACACCATACAAAACTACACAATAACCACAGAAAATACACCACACAAAAGACACCATACAAAACTACACAAACGCCACACAATACTACACAATCACCACACAAAATACACCACACAAAATACACCACACAAAACTACACAAAAAACACCACACAAAAGACACCATACAAAACTACACAAACACCACACAAAACTACACAAAATACACCACACAAAACTACACAATCACCACACAAAATACACCACACAAAACTGCACAATATACACCACACAAAACTACACAAAATACACCACACAAAACTACACAAACACCACACAAAACTACCCCACACAAAACTACACCACACAAAACTGCACAATCTTCATAAAATACACCACACAAAACTGCACAATCTACACAAAATACACAACACAAAACTACACAATCACCACACAAAATACACCATACAAAACTACACAAACACCACACAAAACTACACAATCACAACACAAAACTACACAATCAGAACACAAAATACACCTCACAAAACTGCACAATCACTACACAAAAGACACCACACAAAACTACACAATCACCACACAAAACTACACAATCACCACACAAAATACACCACACAAAACTACACAACCACGACACAATAACTACACAAACACTACTCTAAATACACGTCACAAAGCGACACAATCACTACACAAAATACACCACACAAAACTCTCCTCACAAAACTATACGACTCAATACTACACAATCACGACACAAAATACACCACACAAAACTACACAATCACAACACAAAAGACACCATACACAATCACTACACAAAAGACACCATACAAAACTACACATACACCACACAAAATACACCACACAATCACTACACAAAAGACACCATACAAAACTACACAAACGCCACACAAAATACACCATACAAAACTACACAATCACAACACAAAAGACACCACACAAAACTACACAATCACTACACAAAAGACACCACACAAAACTACACAATCACTACACAAAAGACACCACACAAAAGACACCATACAAAACTACACAATCACCACACAAAATACACCACACAAAACTACACAATCACCACACAAAATACACCACACAAAACTACACAATCATTACACAAAATACACCACACAAAAGACACCACACAAAAGACACCACACAAAACTACACAATCACCACACAAAATACACCACACAAAACTACACAATCACCACACAAAATACACCACACAAAACTACACAATCACGACACAAAATACACCACACAAAACTACACAAACACCACACAAAACTACACAATCACCACACAAAACTACACAAGCACCACGCAAAATACACTACACAAAATACACAACACAAAACTACACAAACACCACACAAAAGACACCATACAAAACTAAACAATCACCACACAAAATACACCACACAAAAGACACCAAACAAAACTACACACAAAATACACCACACAAAATACACCACACAAAACTACACACAAAATACACCACACAAAACTACACAATCACCACACAAAAGACACCATACAAAACTACATAATCACCACACAAAATACACCACACAAAAGACACCATACAAAACTACACAATCACCACACAAAATACACCACACAAAAGACACCATACAAAACTATACAAACGCCACAAAATACTACACAATCACCACACAAAATACACCACACAAAACTACACAATCACCACACAAAAGACACCATACAAAACTACACAAAACTACACAATCACCACACAAAATTACACAAAATACACCACACAAAACGACACAATCACTACACAAAATACACCTCACAAAACTACACAATCACTACACAAAACTACACAAAATACACCACACAAAATACACCACACAAAACTACACAATCACTACACAAAATACACCTCACAAAACTACACAATCACTACACAATCACTACACAATCACCACACAAAATACACCACACAAAACACACCTCACAAAACTACACCACACAAAAAACACCATACAAAACTACACAATCACCACACAAAATACACCACACAAAAAACACCATACAAAACTACACAAACGCCACACAAAATACACCACACAAAACTACACAATCACCACACAAAATACACCACACAAAACTACACAAAATACACCACACAAAATACACCATACAAAAAACACCATACAAAACTACACAAACGCCACACAAAACTACACAAACACCACACAAAACTACACAAACACCACACAAAATACACCACACAAAACTACACACAAAATACACCACACAAAACTACACAATCACCACACAAAATACACCACACAAAACTACACAATCACTACACAAAATACACCACACAAAACTACACAAACACCACACAAAACTACACAAACACCACACAAAACTACACCACACAAACCTACACAAACACCACACAAAACACACCACACAAAATACCCCACACAAAACTACACACTAAATACACCACACATAACTACACACAAAATACACCACACAAAACTACACAATCACCACACAAAAGACACCATACATACTACACAATAACCACACAGAATACACCACACAAAAGACACCATACAAAACTACAGAAACGCCACACAAGACTACACAGTCACCACACAAACTACACCACACAAAAGACACCACACAAAACTACACAAAAACACCACACAAAAGACACCATACAAAACTACACAAAACTACACAATCACCACAGAAAATTACACAAAATACACCACACAAAATACACCACACAAAACTACACAAACACCACACAAAATACACCACACAAAACTACACAATCACCACACAAAATACACCACACAAAACTGCACAATATACACCACACAAAACTACACAAAATACAACACACAAAACTACACAAACAACACACAAAACTACACCACACAAAACTACACCACACAAAACTGCCCAATCTTCATAAAATACAGCACACAAAACTGCACAATCTAAACAAAATACACAACACAAAACTACACAATCACCACACAAAATACACCATACAAAACTACACAAACACCACACAAAACTACACAATCACAACACAAAACTACACAATCAGAACACAAAATACACCTCACAAAACTGCACAATCACTACACAAAAGACACCACACAAAACTACACAATCACCACACAAAACTACACAATCACCACACAAAATACACCACACAAAACTACACAACCACGACACAATAACTACACAATCACTACACAAAATACACCTCACAAAACTACACAATCACTACACAAAATACACCACACAAAACACACCTCACAAAACTACACCACACAAAACTACACAATCACGACACAAAATACACCACACAAAACTACACAATCACAACACAAAAGACACCATACACAATCACTACACAAAAGACACCATACAAAACTACACATACACCACACAAAATACACCACACAATCACTACACAAAATACACCATACAAAACTACACAAACGCCACACAAAATACACCATACAAAACTACACAATCACAACACAAAATACACCACACAAAACTACACAATCACCACACAAAATACACCACACAAAACTACACAATCACTACACAAAAGACACCATACAAAACTACACAATCACCACACAAAATACACCACACAAAACTACACAATCACCACACAAAATACACCACACAAAACTACACAATCACCACACAAAATACACCACACACATCTTCACAGTCATTACACAATACACACCACACAAAAGACACCACACAAAAGACACCACACAAAACTACACAATCACCACACAAAATACACCACACAAAACTACACAATCACCACACAAAATACACCACACAAAACTACACAATCACGACACAAAATACACCACACAAAACTACACAAACACCACACAAAACTACACAATCACCACACAAAACTACACAAACACCACACAAAACTACACAAAATACACCACACAAAATACACCACACAAAACTACACAATCACCACACAAAAGACACCATACAAAACTAAACAATCACCACACAAAATACACCACACAAAAGACACCAAACAAAACTACACACAAAATACACCACACAAAATACACCACACAAAACTACACACAAAATACACCACACAAAACTACACAATCACCACACAAAAGACACCATACAAAACTACATAATCACCACACAAAATACACCACACAAAAGACACCATACAAAACTACACAATCACCACACAAAATACACCACACAAAAGGCACCATACAAAACTACACAAACGCCACACAATACTACACAATCACCACACAAAATACACCACACAAAACTACACAATCACCACACAAAAGACACCATACAAAACTACACAAAACTACACAATCACCACACAAAATTACACAAAATACACCACACAAAACGACACAATCACTACACAAAATACACCTCACAAAACTACACAATCACTACACAAAACTACACAAAATACACCACACAAAATACACCACACAAAACTACACAATCACTACACAAAATACACCTCACAAAACTACACAATCACTACACAATCACCACACAAAATACACCACACAAAACACACCTCACAAAACTACACCACACAAAAACACCATACAAAACTACACAATCACCACACAAAATACACCACACAAAACTACACAAACGCCACACAAAATACACCACACAAAACTACACAAAATACACCACACAAAACTACACAAACACCACACAAAACACACCATACAAAAAACACCATACAAAACTACACAAACGCCACACAAAACTACACAATCACCACACAAAATACACCACACAAAATACACCACACAAAACTACACACAAAATACACCACACAAAACTACACAATCACCACACAAAATACACCACACAAAACTACACAATCACTACACAAAATACACCACACAAAACTACACAAACACCACACAAAACTACACAAACACCACACAAAACACTACACCACACAAAACTACACAAACACCACACAAAATACACCACACAAAATACACCACACAAAACTACACACAAAATACACCACACAAAACTACACACAAAATACACCACACAAAACTACACAATCACCACACAAAAGACACCATACAAAACTACACAATAACCACAGAAAATACACCACACAAAAGACACCATACAAAACTACACAAACGCCACACAATACTACACAATCACCACACAAAATACACCACACAAAATACACCACACAAAACCACAGAAAATACACCACACAAAAGACACCATACAAAACTACACAAAACTACACAATCACCACAGAAAATTACACAAAATACACCACACAAAATACACCACACAAAACTACACAAACACCACACAAAATACACCACACAAAACTACACAATCACCACACAAAATACACCACACAAAACTGCACAATATACACCACACAAAACTACACAAAATACACCACACAAAACTACACAAACACCACACAAAACTACACCACACAAAACTACACCACACAAAACTGCACAATCTTCATAAAATACACCACACAAAACTGCACAATCTACACAAAATACACAACACAAAACTACACAATCACCACACAAAATACACCATACAAAACTACACAAACACCACACAAAACTACACAATCACAACACAAAACTACACAATCAGAACACAAAATACACCTCACAAAACTGCACAATCACTACACAAAAGACACCACACAAAACTACACAATCACCACACAAAACTACACAATCACCACACAAAATACACCACACAAAACTACACAACCACGACACAATAACTACACAATCACTACACAAAATACACCTCACAAAACGACACAATCACTACACAAAATACACCACACAAAACACACCTCACAAAACTACACCACACAAAACTACACAATCACGACACAAAATACACCACACAAAACTACACAATCACAACACAAAAGACACCATACACAATCACTACACAAAAGACACCATACAAAACTACACATACACCACACAAAATACACCACACAATCACTACACAAAAGACACCATACAAAACTACACAGACGCCACAGAAAATACACCATACAAAACTACACAATCACAACACAAAAGACACCACACAAAACTACACAATCACTACACAAAAGACACCACACAAAACTACACAATCACTACACAAAAGACACCACACAAAAGACACCATACAAAAGTACACAATCACCACACAAAATACAACACACAAAACTACACAATCACCACACAAAATACACCACACAAAACTACACAATCACCACACAAAATACACCACACAAAACTACACAATCATTACACAAAATACACCACACAAAAGACACCACACAAAAGACACCACACAAAACTACACAATCACCACACAAAATACACCACACAAAACTACACAATCACCACACAAAATACACCACACAAAACTACACAAACACCACACAAAACTACACAAACACCACACAAAACTACACAATCACCACACAAAACTACACAAACACCACACAAAATACACTACACAAAATACACCACACAAAACTACACAATCACCACACAAAAGACACCATACAAAACTAAACAATCACCACACAAAATACACCACACAAAAGACACCATACAAAACTACACACAAAATACACCACACAAAATACACCACACAAAACTACACACAAAATACACCACACAAAACTACACAATCACCACACAAAAGACACCATACAAAACTACATAATCACCACACAAAATACACCACACAAAAGACACCATACAAAACTACACAATCACCACACAAAATACACCACACAAAAGACACCATACAAAACTACACAAACGCCACACAATACTACACAATCACCACACAAAATACACCACACAAAACTACACAATCACCACACAAAAGACACCATACAAAACTACACAAAACTACACAATCACCACACAAAATTACACAAAATACACCACACAAAACGACACAATCACTACACAAAATACACCTCACAAAACTACACAATCACTACACAAAACTACACAAAATACACCACACAAAATACACCACACAAAACTACACAATCACTACACAAAATACACCTCTCAAAACTACACAATCACTACACAATCACTACACAATCACCACACAAAATACACCACACAAAACACACCTCACAAAACTACACCACACAAAAAACACCATACAAAACTACACAATCACCACACAAAATACACCACACAAAAAACACCATACAAAACTACACAAACGCCACACAAAATACACCACACAAAACTACACAATCACCACACAAAATACACCACACAAAACTACACAAAATACACCACACAAAATACACCATACAAAAAACACCATACAAAACTACACAAACGCCACACAAAACTACACAAACACCACACAAAACTACACAAACACCACACAAAATACACCACACAAAATACACCACACAAAACTACACACAAAATACACCACACAAAACTACACAATCACCACACAAAAGACACCATACAAAACTACACAATAACCACACAAAATACACCACACAAAAGACACCATACAAAACTACACAAACGCCACACAAAATACACCACACAAAACTACTCAAAAAACACCACACAAAACTACACAATCACCACACAAAATACACCACACAAAATACACCATACAAAACTACACAATCACCACACAAAATTACACAAAATACACCACACAAAATACACCACACAAAACTACACAAACACCACACAAAATACACCACACAAAACTACACAAACACCACACAAAATACACCACACAAAACTACACAAACACCACACAAAATACACCACACAAAACTACACAAACACCACACAAAATACACCACACAAAACTACACAATCACCACACAAAATACACCACACAAAACTGCACAATCTACACAAAATACACCACACAAAACTACACAAACACCACACAAAACTACACCACACAAAACTGCACAATCTACATAAAATACACCACACAAAACTGCACAATCACTACACAAAAGACACCATACAAAACTACACAAACACCACACAAAACTACACAATCACCACACAAAACTACACAATCACCACACAAAATACACCTCACAAAACTGCACAATCACTACACAAAAGACACCATACAAAACTACACAAACACCACACAAAACTACACAATCACCACACAAAACTACACAATCACTACACAAAATACACCACACAAAACACACCTCACAAAACTACACCACACAAAACTACACAATCACTACACAAAATACACCACACAAAAACTACACAACCACTACACCAAATACACCACACAAAACACCTCACAAAGCTACACCACACAAAACTACACAATCGCTACACAAAATACACCACACAAAACTACACAATCACAACACAAAAGACACCATACACAATCACTACACAAAAGACACCATACAAAACTACACATACACCACACAAAATACACCACACAATCACTACACAAAAGACACCATACAAAACTACACAAACGCCACAGAAAATACACCATACAAAACTACACAATCACAACACAAAAGACACCACACAAAACTACACAATCACTACACAAAAGACACCACACAAAACTACACAATCACTACACAAAAGACACCACACAAAAGACACCATACAAAACTACACAATCACCACACAAAATACACCACACAAAACTACACAATCACCACACAAAATACACCACACAAAACTACACAATCACCACACAAAATACACCACACAAAACTACACAATCATTACACAAAATACACCACACAAAAGGCACCACACAAAAGACACCACACAAAAGACACCACACAAAACTACACAATCACCACACAAAATACACCACACAAAACTACACAATCACCACACAAAATACACCACACAAAACTACACAATCACGACACAAAATACACCACACAAAACTACACAAACACCACACAAAACTACACAAACACCACACAAAACTACACAATCACCACACAAAACTACACAAACACCACACAAAATACACCACACAAAATACACCACACAAAACTACACAATCAGCACACAAAAGACACCATACAAAACTAAACAATCACCACACAAAATACACCACACAAAAGACACCATACAAAACTACACACAAAATACACCACACAAAATACACCACACAAAACTACACACAAAATACACCACACAAAACTACACAATCACCACACAAAAGACACCATACAAAACTACATAATCACCACACAAAATACACCACACAAAAGACACCATACAAAACTACACAATCACCACACAAAATACACCACACAAAAGACACCATACAAAACTACACAAACGCCACACAATACTACACAATCACCACACAAAATACACCACACAAAACTACACAATCACCACACAAAAGACACCATACAAAACTACACAAAACTACACAATCACCACACAAAATTACACAAAATACACCACACAAAACGACACAATCACTACACAAAATACACCTCACAAAACTACACAATCACTACACAAAACTACACAAAATACACCACACAAAATACACCACACAAAACTACACAATCACTACACAAAATACACCTCACAAAACTACACAATCACTACACAATCACTACACAATCACCACACAAAATACACCACACAAAACACACCTCACAAAACTACACCACACAAAAAACACCATACAAAACTACACAATCACCACACAAAATACACCACACAAAAAACACCATACAAAACTACACAAACGCCACACAAAATACACCACACAAAACTACACAATCACCACACAAAATACACCACACAAAACTACACAAAATACACCACACAAAATACACCATACAAAAAACACCATACAAAACTACACAAACGCCACACAAAACTACACAATCACCACACAAAACTACACAAACACCACACAAAATACACCACACAAAATACACCACACAAAATACACCACACAAAACTACACAATCACCACACAAAAGACACCATACAAACTACACAATAACCACACAAAATGCACCACACAAAAGACACCATACAAAACTACACAAACGCCACACAATACTACACAATCACCACACAAAATACACCACACAAAACTACTCAAAAACACCACACAAAACTACACAATCACCATACAAAATACACCACACAAAAGACACCATACAAAACTACACAATCACCACACAAAATTACACAAAATACACCACACAAAATACACCACACAAAACTACACAAACACCACACAAAATACACCACACAAAACTACACAAACACCACACAAAATACACCACACAAAACTACACAAACACCACACAAAATACACCACACAAAACTACACAAACACCACACAAAATACACCACACAAAACTACACAATCACCACACAAAATACACCACACAAAACTGCACAATCTACACAAAATACACCACACAAAACTACACAAAACACACCACACAAAACTACACAAAACACCACACAAAACTACACAAAATACACCACACAAAACTACACACAAAACTACACAAAATACACCACACAAAACTACACAAAATACACCACACAAAACTACACCACACAAAACTACACAAAATACACCACACAAAACTACACACACAAACACACAAAATACACCACACAAAACTACACAAAACACACCACACAAAACTACACAAAATACACCACACAAAACTACACAAACACACCACACAAAACTACACACAAACACTACACAAAACACACAAAACTACACAAAATACACCACACAAAACTACACAAAAGACACCATACAAAACTACACAAACACCACACAAAACTACACAATCACCACACAAAACTACACAATCACCACACAAAATACACCTCACAAAACTACACAATCACCACACAAAATACACCACACAAAACACACCTCACAAAACTACACCACACAAAAAACACCATACAAAACTACACAATCACCACACAAAATACACCACACAAAAACACCATACAAAACTACACAAACGCCACACAAAATACACCACACAAAACTACACAATCACCACACAAAATACACCACACAAAACTACACAAAATACACCACACAAAATACACCATACAAAAAACACCATACAAAACTACACAAACGCCACACAAAACTACACAAACACCACACAAAACTACACAAACACCACACAAAATACACCACACAAAATACACCACACAAAACTACACACAAAATACACCACACAAAACTACACAATCACCACACAAAATACACCACACAAAACTACACAATCACTACACAAAATACACCACACAAAACTACACAAACACCACACAAAACTACACAAACACCACACAAAACTACACCACACAAAACTACACAAACACCACACAAAATACACCACACAAAATACACCACACAAAACTACACACAAAATACACCACACAAAACTACACACAAAATACACCACACAAAACTACACAATCACCACACAAAAGACACCATACAAAACTACACAATAACCACAGAAGATACACCACACAAAAGACACCGTACAAAACTACACATACGTTACACAATACTACACAATCACCACACAACATACACTACACAAAAAACACCACACAAAACTACTCAAACAACACCATACAAAAGACGCCATACAAAACTGCAAAAAACTACCAAAACACCACAGAAAATTACACAAAATACACCACACAAAATACACCACACAAAACTACACAAACACCACACAAAATACACCACACAAAACTACACAATCACCACACAAAATACACCACACAAAACTGCACAATATACACCACACAAAACTACACAAAATACACCACACAAAACTACACAAACACCACACAAAACTACACCACACAAAACTACACCACACAAAACTGCACAATCTTCATAAAATACACCACACAAAACTGCACAATCTACACAAAATACACAACACAAAACTACACAATCACCACACAAAATACACCATACAAAACTACACAAAACTACACAATCACAACACAAAACTACACAATCACCACACAAAATACACCTCACAAAACTACACAATCACCACACAAAATACACCACACAAAACACACCTCACAAAACTACACCACACAAAAAACACCATACAAAACTACACAATCACCACACAAAATACACCACACAAAAAACACCATACAAAACTACACAAACGCCACACAAAATACCCCACACAAAACTACACAATCACCACACAAAATACACCACACAAAACTACACAAAATACACCACACAAAATACACCATACAAAAAACACCATACAAAACTACACAAACGCCACACAAAACTACACAAACACCACACAAAACTACACAAACACCACACAAAATACACCACACAAAATACACCACACAAAACTACACACAAAATACACCACACAAAACTACACAATCACCACACAAAATACACCACACAAAACTACCCAATCACTACACAAAATACACCACACAAAACTACACAAACACCACACAAAACTACACAAACACCACACAAAACTACACCACACAAAACTACACAAACACCACACAAAATACACCACACAAAATACACCACACAAAACTACACACAAAATACACCACACAAAACTACACAATCACCACACAAAGACACCATACAAAACTACACAATAACCACAGAAGATACACCACACAAAAGACACCATACAAAACTACACAAACGCCACACAATACTACACAATCACCACACAAAATACACCACACAAAATACACCACACAAAACTACACAAAAAACACCACACAAAAGACACCATACAAAACTACACAAAACTACACAATCACCACAGAAAATTACACAAAATACACCACACAAAATACACCACACAAAACTACACAAACACCACACAAAATACACCACACAAAACTACACAATCACCACACAAAATACACCACACAAAACTGCACAATATACACCACACAAAACTACACAAAATACACCACACAAAACTACACAAACACCACACAAAACTACACCACACAAAACTACACCACACAAAACTGCACAATCTTCATAAAATACACCACACAAAACTGCACAATCTACACAAATACACAACCCAAAACTACACAATCACCACACAAAATACACCATACAAAACTACACAAAACTACACAATCACAACACAAAACTACACAATCAGAAGACAAAATAGACCTCACAAAACTGCACAATCACTACACAAAAGACACCACACAAAACTACACAATCACCACACAAAACTACACAATCACCACACAAAATACACCACACAAAACTACACAACCACGACACAATAACTACACAATCACTACACAAAATACACCTCACAAAACTACACAATCACTACACGAAATACACCACACAAAACACACCTCACAAAACTACACCACACAAAACTACACAATCACGACACAAAATACACCACACAAAACTACACAATCACAACACAAAAGACACCATACACAATCACTACACAAAAGACACCATACAAAACTACACATACACCACACAAAATACACCACACAATCACTACACAAAAGACACCATACAAAACTACACAAACGCCACAGAAAATACACCATACAAAACTACACAATCACAACACAAAAGACACCACACAAAACTACACAATCACTACACAAAAGACACCACACAAAACTACACAATCACTACACAAAAGACACCACACAAAAGACCCCATAAAAAACTACACAATCACCACCCAAAATACACCACACAAAACTACACAATCACCACACAAAATACACCACACAAAACTACACAATCACCACACAAAATACACCACACAAAACTACACAATCATTACACAAAATACACCACACAAAAGACACCACACAAAAGACACCACACAAAAGACACCACACAAAACTACACAATCACCACACAAAATACACCACACAAAACTACACAATCACGACACAAAATACACCACACAAAACTACACAAACACCACACAAAACTACACAAACACCACACAAAACTACACAATCACCACACAAAACTACACAAACACCACACAAAATACACCACACAAAATACACCACACAAAACTACACAATCACCACACAAAAGACACCATACAAAACTAAACAATCACCACACAAAATACACCACACAAAAGACACCATACAAAACTACACACAAAATACACCACACAAAATACACCACACAAAACTACACACAAAATACACCACACAAAACTACACAATCACCACACAAAAGACACCATACAAAACTACATAATCACCACACAAAATACACCACACAAAAGACACCATACAAAACTACACAATCACCACACAAAATACACCACACAAAAGACACCATACAAAACTACACAAACGCCACACAATACTACACAATCACCACACAAAATACACCACACAAAACTACACAATCACCACACAAAAGACACCATACAAAACTACACAAAACTACACAATCACCACACAAAATTACACAAAATACACCACACAAAACGACACAATCACTACACAAAATACACCTCACAAAACTACACAATCACTACACAAAACTACACAAAATACACCACACAAAATACACCACACAAAACCACACAATCACTACACAAAATACACCTCACAAAACTACACAATCACTACACAATCACTACACAATCACCACACAAAATACACCACACAAAACACACCTCACAAAACTACACCACACAAAAAACACCATACAAAACTACACAATCACCACACAAAATACACCACACAAAAAACACCATACAAAACTACACAAACGACACACAAAATACGCCACACAAAACTACACAATCACCACACAAAATACACCACACAAAACTACACAAAATACACCACACAAAATACACCATACAAAAAACACCATACAAAACTACACAAACGCCACACAAAACTACACAAACACCACACAAAACTACACAAACACCACACAAAATACACCACACAAAATACACCACACAAAACTACACACAAAATACACCACACAAAACTACACAATCACCACACAAAAGACACCATACAAAACTACACAATAACCACACAAAATACACCACACAAAAGACACCATACAAAACTACACAAACGCCACACAATACTACACAATCACCACACAAAATACACCACACAAAACTACTCAAAAAACACCACACAAAACTACACAATCACCACACAAAATACACCACACAAAATACACCATACAAAACTACACAATCACCACACAAAATTACACAAAATACACCACACAAAATACACCACACAAAACTACACAAACACCACACAAAATACACCACACAAAACTACACAAACACCACACAAAATACACCACACAAAACGACACAAACACCACACAAAATACACCACACAAAACTACACAAACACCACACAAAATACACCACACAAAACTACACAATCACCACACAAAATACACCACACAAAACTGCACAATCTACACAAAATACACCACACAAAACTACACAAACACCACACAAAATACACCACACAAAACTACACCACACAAAACTGCACAATCTACATAAAATACACCACACAAAACTGCACAATCACTACACAAAAGACACCATACAAAACTACACAAACACCTCACAAAACTACACAATCACCACACAAAACTACACAATCACCACACAAAATACACCTCACAAAACTGCACAATCACTACACAAAAGACACCATACAAAACTACACAAACACCACACAAAACTACACAATCACCACACAAAACTACACAATCACCACACAAAATACACCACACAAAACTACACAATCACCACACAAAATACACCACACAAAACTACACAATCACTACACAAAATACACCTCACAAAACTACACAATCACTACACAAAATACACCACACAAAACACACCTCACAAAACTACACCACACAAAACTACACAATCACTACACAAAATACACCACACAAAACTACACAATCACTACACAAAAGACACCATACACAATCACTACACAAAATACACCACACAAAACTACACAATCACTACACAAAAGACACCACACAAAACTACATAATCACTACACAAAAGACACCATACAAAACTACACAAACGCCACACAAAACTACACAATCACTACACAAAATACACCACACAAAACTACACAATCACGACACAAAATACACCACACAAAACTACACAAACGCCACACAAAACTACACAATCACGACACAAAACACCACACAAAACTACACAAAATACACCACACAAAACTACACAATCACCACACAAAAGACACCATACAAAACTACACAAACGCCACACAAAATACACCATACAAAACTACACAATCACTACACAAAAAACACCACACAAAACTACACAATCACAACACAAAAGACACCACACAAAACTACACAATCACTACACAAAAGACACCACACAAAAGACACCATACAAAACTACACAATCACCACACAAAATACACCACACAAAACTACACAATCACCACACAAAATACACCACACAAAACTACACAATCACCACACAAAATACACCACACAAAACTACACAATCACTACACAAAATACACCACACAAAACTACACAAACACCACACAAAACTACACAAACACCACACAAAACTACACAATCACCACAAAAAACTACACAAACACCACACAAAAGACACCATACAAAACTACACAATCACCACACAAAATACACCACACAAAAGACACCATACAAAACTACACAATCACCACACAAAATACACCACACAAAAGACACCATACAAAACTACACAAAAAACACCACACAAAACTACACAATCACCACACAAAATACACCACACAAAACTACACAAAACTACACAATCACCACACAAAATTACACAAAATACACCACACAAAACGACACAATCACTACACAAAATACACCTCACAAAACTACACAAAAACACCACACAAAACTACACAATCACCACACAAAATACACCACACAAAACTACACAAAACTACACAATCACCACACAAAATTACACAAAATACACCACACAAGACGACACAATCACTACACAAAATACACCTCACAAAACTACACAATCACGACACAAAACTACGCAATATACACCACACAAAACTACACGATCACTACACAAAATACACCTCACAAAACTACACAATCACTACACAATCACTACACAAAACTACAAAATACACCACACAAAACACACCTCACAAAACTACACCACACAAAAAACACCACACAAAACTACACAATCACCACACAAAATACACCACACAAAAAACACCATACAAAACTACACAAACGCCACACAAAATACACCACACAAAACTACACAATCACCACACAAAATACACCACACAAAATACACCACACAAAATACACCATACAAAAAACACCATACAAAACTACACAAACGCCATACAAAACTACACAAACGCCACACAAAACTACACAAACACCACACAAAACTACACAAACACCACACAAAACAACACAAACACCACACAAAACTACACAAACACCACACAAAACTACACCACACAAAACTACACAATCACCACACAAAACTACACAAACACCACACAAAATACACCACACAAAATACACCACACAAAATACAGCACACAAAATACACCACACAAAACTACACCACACAAAACTACACACAAAATACACCACACAAAACTACACAATCACCACACAAAAGACACCATACAAAACTACACAATAACCACACAAAATACACCACACAAAAGACACCATACAAATCTACACAAACGCCACACAATACTACACAATCACCACACAAAATACACCACACAAAACTACACAAAAAACACCACACAAAACTACACAATCACCACACAAAATACACCACACAAAATACACCATACAAAACTACACAAAATACACCACACAAAACTACACAATCACCACACAAAATTACACAAAATACACCACACAAAATACACCACACAAAACTACACAAAATACACCACACAAAACTACACAAACACCACACAAAATACACCACACAAAACTACACAAACACCACACAAAATACACCACACAAAACTACACAATCACCACACAAAATACACAAACACCACACAAAACTACACAATCACCACACAAAATACACCACACAAAACTACACAAAATACACCACACAAAACTACACAAACACCACACAAAATACACCACACAAAACTACACCACACAAAACTGCACAATCTACATAAAATACACCACACAAAACTACACAATCACCACACAAAATACACCATACAAAACTACACAAACACCACACAAAACTACACAATCACAACACCAAACTACACAATCACCACACAAAATACACCTCACAAAACTGCACAATCACTACACAAAAGACACCATACAAAACTATACAAACACCACACAAAACTACACAATCACCACACAAAACTACACAATCACCACACAAAACTACACAATCACCACACAAAATACACCACACAAAACTACACAATCACGACACAATCACTACACAAAACTACACAATCACTACACAAAATACACCACACAAAACTACACAATCACTACACAAAATACACCACACAAAACTACACAATCACTACACAAAATACACCACACAAAACTACACAATCACTACACAAAAGACACCATACAAAACTACACAAAACTACACAATCACTACACAAAAGACACCACACAAAACTACATAATCACTACACAAAAGACACCATACAAAACTACACAAACGCCACACAAAACTACACAATCACTACACAAAATACACCACACAAAACTACACAATCACTACACAAAATACACCACACAAAACTACACAAACGCCACACAAAACTACACAATCACGACACAAAACACACCACACAAAACTACACAAAATACACCACACAAAACTACACAATCACCACACAAAAGACACCATACAAAACTACACAAACGCCACACAAAATACACCATACAAAACTACACAATCACTACACAAAAAACACCACACAAAACTACACAATCACTACACAAAAGACACCACACAAAACTACACAATCACTACACAAAAGACACCACACAAAAGACACCATACAAAACTACACAATCACCACACAAAATACACCACACAAAACTACACAATCACCACACAAAATACACCACACAAAACTACACAATCACCACACAAAATACACCACACAAAACTACACAATCACTACACAAAATACACCACACAAAACTACACAAACACCACACAAAACTACACAAACACCACACAAAAGACACCATACAAAACTACACAATCACCACACAAAATACACCGCACAAAACTACACATTCACTACACAAAATACACCACACAAAACTACACAAACACCACACAAAACTACACAATCACCACACAAAAGACACCATACAAAACTACACAATCACCACACAAAATACACCACACAAAAGACACCATACAAAACTACACAATCATCACACAAAATACACCACACAAAAGACACCATACAAAACTACACAAAAAACACCACACAAAACTACACAGTCCCCACACAAAATACACCACACAAATCTACACAAAATGACACAATCACCACACAAAATTACACAAAATACACCACACAATTGGACACAATCGCTACACAAAATACACCTCATAGAACTACACAAAAAACACCACACAAAACTACACAATCACCACACAAAATACACCACACAAAACTACACAAAACTACACAAAATTACACAAAATACACCACACAAAACGACACAATCACTACACAAAATACACCTCACAAAACTACACAATCACTACACAAAATACACCTCACAAAACTACACAATCACGACACAAAATACACCTCACAAAACTACACAATCACGACACAAAACTACACAATATACACCACACAAAACTACACAATCACTACACAAAATACACCTCACAAAACTACACAATCACTACACAATCACTACACAAAACTACAAAATACACCACACAAAACACACCTCACAAAACTACACCACACAAAAAACACCACACAAAACTACACAATCACCACACAAAATACACCACACAAAAAACACCATACAAAACTACACAATCACCACACAAAATACACCACACAAAAAACACCATACAAAACTACACAAACGCCACACAAAATACACCACACAAAACTACACAATCACCACACAAAACTACACAAACACCACATAAAACTACACCACACAAAACTACACAATCACCACACAAAACTACACAAACACCACACAAAATACACCACACAAAATGCACCACACAAAACTACACACAAAATACACCACACAAAACTACACAATCACCACACAAAAGACACCATACAAAACTACACAATAACCACACAAAATACACCACACAAAAGACACCATACAAATCTACACAAACGCCACACAATACTACACAATCACCACACAAAATACACCACACAAAACTACACAAAAAACACCATACAAAACTACACAATCACCACACAAAATACACCACACAAAATACACCATACAAAACTACACAATCACCACACAAAATTACACAAAATACACCACACAAAATACACCACACAAAACTACACAAAATACACCACACAAAACTACACAAACACCACACAAAATACACCACACAAAACTACACAAACACAACACAAAATACACCACACAAAACTACACAAAATACACCACACAAAACTACACAAACACCACACAAAATACACCACACAAAACGACACCACACAAAACTGCACAATCTACATAAAATACACCACACAAAACTACACAATCACCACACAAAATACACCGTACAAAACTACCCAAACACCACAGAAAGCTACGCAATCACAACACAAAACTACACAATCACCACACAAAATACACCTCACAAAACTGCAAAATCACTACACAAAAGACACCATACAAAACTACACAAACACCACACAAAACTACACAATCACCACTCAAAACTACACAAAGAGCACACAAAAGTACACAATGACCACACAAAATACACCACACAAAACTACACAATCACTACACAATCACTACACAAAACTACACAATCACTACACAAAATACACCTCACAAAACTACACAATCGCTACACAAAATACACCACACAAAACACCTCACAAAACTACACCACACAAAACTACACAATCACTACACAAAATACACCACACAAAACTACACAATCACTACACAAAAGGCACCATACACAATCACAACACAAAAGACACCAGACACAATCACTACACAAAAGACACCACACAAAACTACACTATCACTACACAAAAGACACCACACAAAACTACATAATCACTACACAAAAGACACCATACAAAACTACACAAATGCCACACAAAACTACACAATCACTACACAAAATACACCACACAAAACTACACAATCACGACACAAAATACACCACACAAAATACACCACACAAAACTCCACAAACGCCACACAAAACTACACAATTACCATACAAAATACACCACACAAAACTACACAAATGCCACACAAAACACACCACACAAAACTACACAAAATACACCACACAAAACTACACAATCACTACACAAAAGACACCATACAAAACTACACAAACGCCACAAAAAATACACCATACAAAACTACACAATCACTACACAAAAGACACCACACAAAAGACACCATACAAAACTACACAATCACCACACAAAATACACCACACAAAACTACACAATCACTACACAAAATACACCACACAAAACTACACAATCACCACACAAAATACACCACACAAATCTACACAAACACCACACAAAATACACTACACAAAACTACACAAACACCATACAAAACTACACAATCACCACACAAAACTACACAAACACCACACAAAGGACACCATACAAAACTACACAATCACCACACAAAATACACCACACAAAAGACACCATACAAAACTACACAATCACCACACAAAATACACCACACAAAATACACCACACAAAACTACACAAAAAACACCACACAAAACTACACAATCACCACACAAAATACACCACACAAAAGACACCATACAAAACTACACAAAACTACACAATCACTACACAAAATACACCTCACAAAACTACACAATCACTGCACAAAACTACACAAAATACACCACACAAAACGACACAATCACTACACAAAATACACCTCACAAAACTACACAGTCACTACACAAAACTACACAAAATACACCACACAAAACTGCACAATCACTACACAAAATACACCTCACAAAACTACACAATCACTACACAAAACTACACAATCACCACACAAAATACCCCACACAAAACACGCCTCACAAAGCTACACCACACAAAACTCCACAATCACTACACAAAATACCCCACACAAAACACACCTCACAAAACTACACCACACAAAACTACACAAACGCCACACAAAATACACCACACAAAACTACACAATCACCACACAAAATACACCACACAAAACTACACAAAATACACCACACAAAATACACCATACAAAAAACACCATACAAAACTACACAAACGCCACACAAAACTACACAAACACCACACAAAACTACACAAACACCACACAAAACTACACAATCACCACACAAACACCACACAAAATACACCACACAAAACTACACACAAAATACACCACACAAAACTACACAATCACCACACAAAAGACACCATACAAAACTACACAATAACCACACAAAATACACCACACAAAAGACACCATACAAAACTACACAATCACCACACAAAATTTCACAAAATACACCACACAAAACTACACAATCACCACACAAAATACACCACACAAAACTACACAAAATACACCACACAAAATACACCATACAAAAAACACCATACAAAACTACACAAACGCCACACAAAACTACACAAACACCACACAAAACTACACAAACACCACACAAAACTACACCACACAAAACTACACAATCACCACACAAAACTACACAAACACCACACAAAATACACCACACAAAACTACACACAAAATGCACGACACAAAATACACCACACAAAACTACTCAATCACCACACAAAATACACCATACAAAAGACACCATACAAAACTACACAATCACCACACAAAGACACCATACAAAACTACACAAACGCCACACAAAATACACCATACAAAACTACACAATCACTACACAAAAAACACCACACAAAACTACACAATCACAACACAAAAGACACCACACAAAACTACACAATCACTACACAAAAGACACCACACAAAAGACACCACACAAAACTACACAATCACCACACAAAATACACCACACAAAACTACACAATCACCACACAAAATACACCACACAAAACTACACAATCACCACACAAAATACACCACACAAAACTACACAATCACTACACAAAATACATCACACAAAACTACACAAACACCACACAAAACTACACAAACACCACACAAAACTACACAAACACCACACAAAAGACACCATACAAAACTACACAATCACCACACAAAATACACCACACAAAAGACACCATACAAAACTACACAATCACCACACAAAATACACCACACAAAAGACACCATACAAAACTACACAAAAAACACCACACAAAACTACGCAATCACCACACAAAATACACCACACAAAACTACACAAAACTACACAATCACCACACAAAATTGCACAAAATACGCCACACAACGCGACACAATCACTACACAAAATACACCACACAAAACTACACAAAAACACCACACAAAACTACACAATCACCACACAAAATACACCACACAAAACTACACAAAACTACACAATCACCACACAAAATTACACAAAATACACCACACAAAACGACACAATCACTACACAAAATACACCACACAAAACTACACAATCACGACACAAAACTACACAATATACACCACACAAAGCTACACAATCACTACACAAAATACACCTCACAAAACTACACAATCACTACACAATCACTACACAAAACTACAAAATACTCCACACAAAACAAACCTCACAATACTACACCAAACAAAATACACCAAACAAAACTACACAATCACCACACAAAATACACCACACAAAAACACCATACAAAACTACACAAACGCCACACAAAATACACCACACAAAACTACACAATCACCACACAAAATACACCACACAAAACTACACAAAATACACCACACAAAATACACCATACAAAAAACACCATACAAAACTACACAAACGCCACACAAAACTACACAAACACCACACAAAACTACACAAACACCACACAAAACAACACAAACACCACACAAAACTACACAAACACCACACAAAACTACACCACACAAAACTACACAATCACCACACAAAACTACACAAACACCACACAAAAAACACCACACAAAATACACCACACAAAATACACCACACAAAATACACCACACAAAACTACACCACACAAAACTACACACAAAATACACCACACAAAACTACACAATCACCACACAAAAGACACCATACAAAACTACACAATAACCACACAAAATACACCACACAAAAGACACCATACAAATCTACACAAACGCCACACAATACTACACAATCACCACACAAAATACACCACACAAAACTACACAAAAACACCACACAAAACTACACAATCACCACACAAAATACACCACACAAAATACACCATACAAAACTACACAAAATACACCACACAAAACTACACAATCACCACACAAAACTACACACAAAATACACCACACAAAACTACACACAAAATACACCACACAAAACTACACAATCACCACACAAAAGACACCATACAAAACTACACAATAACCACAGAAGATACACCACACAAAAGACACCATACAAAACTACACAAACGCCACACAATACTACACAATCACCACACAAAATACACCACACAAAATACACCACACAAAACTACACAAAAAACACCACACAAAAGACACCATACAAAACTACACAAAACTACACAATCACCACAGAAAATTACACAAAATACACCACACAAAATACACCACACAAAACTACACAAACACCACACAAAATACACCACACAAAACTACACAATCACCACACAAAATACACCACACAAAACTGCACAATATACACCACACAAAACTACACAAAATACACCACACAAAACTACACAAACACCACACAAAATACACCACACAAAACTACACCACACAAAACTGCACAATCTTCATAAGATACACCACACAAAACTGCACAATCTACACAAAATACACAACGCAAAACTACACAATCACCACACAAAATACACCATACAAAACTACACAAACACCACACAAAACTACTCAATCACAACACAAAACTACCCAATCAGAACACAAAATACACCTCGCAAAAGTGCACAATCACTACACAAAAGACACCACACAAAACTACACAATCACCATACAAAACTACACAATCACCACACAAAATACACCACACAAAACTACACAACCACGACACAATAACTACACAATCACTACACAAAATACACCTCACAAAACTACACAATCACTACACAAAATACACCACACAAAACACACCTCACAAAACTACACCACACAAAACTACACAATCACTACACAAAATACACCACACAAAACTACACAATCACAACACAAAAGACACCATACACAATCACTACACAAAGACACCATACAAAACTACACATACACCACACAAAATACACCACACAATCACTACACAAAAGACACCATACAAAACTACACAAACGCCACAGAAAATACACCATACAAAACTACACAATCACAACACAAAAGACACCACACAAAACTACACAATCACTACACAAAAGACACCACACAAAACTACACAATCACTACACAAAAGACACCACACAAAAGACACCATACAAAACTACACAATCACCACACAAAATACACCACACAAAACTACACAATCACCACACAAAATACACCACACAAAACACACCTCACAAAACTACACCACACAAAACTACACAATCACCACACAAAATACACCACACAAAACACACCTCACAAAACTACACCACACAAAACTACACAAACGCCACACAAAATACACCACACAAAACTACACAATCACCACACAAAATACACCACACAAAACTACACAAAATACACCACACAAAATACACCATACAAAAAACACCATACAAAACTACACAAACGCCACACAAAACTACACAAACACCACACAAAACTACACAAACACCACACAAAACTACACAATCACCACACAAACACCACACAAAATACACCACACAAAACTACACACAAAATACACCACACAAAACTACACAATCACCACACAAAAGACACCATACAAAACTACACAATAACCACACAAAATACACCACACAAAAGACACCATACAAAACTACACAATCACCACACAAAATTTCACAAAATACACCACACAAAACTACACAATCACCACACAAAATACACCACACAAAACTACACAAAATACACCACACAAAATACACCATACAAAAAACACCATACAAAACTACACAAACGCCACACAAAACTACACAAACACCACACAAAACTACACAAACACCACACAAAACTACACCACACAAAACTACACAATCACCACACAAAACTACACAAACACCACACAAAATACACCACACAAAACTACACACAAAATACACCACACAAAATACACCACACAAAACTACACAATCACCACACAAAATACACCGCACAAAAGACACCATACAAAACTACACAATCACCACACAAAAGACACCATACAAAACTACACAAACGCCACACAAAATACACCATACAAAACTACACAATCACTACACAAAAAACACCACACAAAACTACACAAACGCCACACAAAACACACCACACAAAACTACACAATCACTACACAAAAGACACCACACAAAAGACACCATACAAAACTACACAATCACCACACAAAATACACCACACAAAACTACACAATCACCACACAAAATACACCACACAAAACTACACAATCACCACACAAAATACACCACACAAAACTACACAATCACTACACAAAATACACCACACAAAACTACACAAACACCACACAAAACTACACAATCACCACAAAAAACTACACAAACACCACACAAAAGACACCATACAAAACTACACAATCACCACACAAAATACACCACACAACAGACACCATACAACACTACACAATCACCACACAAAATACACCACACAAAAGACAACATACAAAACTACACAAAAATCACCACACAAAACGACACAATCACCACACAAAATACACCACACAAAACTACACAAAACTACACAATCACCACACAAAATTACACAAAATACACCACACAAAACGACACAATCACTACACAAAATACACCTCACAAAACTACACAAAAAACACCACACAAAACTACACAATCACCACACAAAATACACCACACAAAACTACACAAAACTACACAATCACCACACAAAATTACACAAAATACACCACACAAAACGACACAATCACTACACAAAATACACCTCACAAAACTACACAATCACGACACAAAACTACACAATATACACCACACAAAACTACACAATCACTACACAAAATACACCTCACAAAACTACACAATCACTACACAATCACTACACAAAACTACAAAATACACCACACAAAACACACCTCACAAAACTACACCACACAAAAAACACCACACAAAACTACACAATCACCACACAAAATACACCACACAAAAAACACCATACAAAACTACACAAACGCCACACAAAATACACCACACAAAACTACACAATCACCACACAAAATACACCACACAAAACTACACAAAATACACCACACAAAATACACCATACACAAAAACACCATACAAAACTACACAAACGCCACACAAAACTACACAAACACCACACAAAACTACACAAACACCACACAAAACAACACAAACACCACACAAAACTACACAAACACCACACAAAACTACACCACACAAAACTACAAAATCACCACACAAAACTACACAAACACCACACAAAATACACCACACAAAATACACCACACAAAATACACCACACAAAATACACCACACAAAACTACACCACACAAAACTACACACAAAATACACCACACAAAACTACACAATCACCACACAAAAGACACCATACAAAAACTACACAATAACCACACAAAATACACCACACAAAAGACACCATACAAAACTACACAAACGCCACACAATACTACACAATCACCACACAAAATACACCACACAAAACTACACAAAAAACACCACACAAAACTACACAATCACCACACAAAATACACCACACAAAATACACCACACAAAACTACACAAAATACACCACACAAAACTACACAATCACCACACAAAACTACACACAAAATACACCACACAAAACTACACACAAAATACACCACACAAAACTACACAATCACCACACAAAGACACCATACAAAACTACACAATAACCACAGAAGATACACCACACAAAAGACACCATACAAAACTACACAAACGCCACACAATACTACACAATCACCACACAAAATACACCACACAAAATACACCACACAAAACTACACAAAACACCACACAAAAAGACACCATACAAAACTACACAAAACTACACAATCACCACAGAAAATTACACAAAATACACCACACAAAATACACCACACAAAACTACACAAACACCACACAAAATACACCACACAAAACTACACAATCACCACACAAAATACACCACACAAAACTGCACAATCTACACAAAATACACCACACAAAACTACACAAAATACACCACACAAAACTACACAAACACCACACAAAATACACCACACAAAACTACACCACACAAAACTGCACAATCTACATAAAATACACCACACAAAACTGCACAATCTACACAAAATACACAACACAAAACTACACAATCACCACACAAAATACACCATACAAAACTACACAAACACCACACAAAACTACACAATCACAACACAAAACTACACAATCAGAACACAAAATACACCTCACAAAACTGCACAATCACTACACAAAAGACACCACACAAAACTACACAATCACCACACAAAACTACACAATCACCACACAAAATACACCACACAAAACTACACAATCACCACACAAAACTACACAATCACCGCGCAAAATACACCGCACAAAACTACACAATCACTACACAAAATACACCACACAAAACACACCTCACAAAACTACACCACACAAAACTACACAATCACTACACAAAATACACCACACAAAACTACACAATCACAACACAAAAGACACCATACACAATCACTACACAAAAGACACCATACAAAACTACACATACGCCACACAAAATACACCACACAATCACTACACAAAAGACACCATACAAAACTACACAAACGCCACACAAAATACACCATACAAAACTACACAATCACTACACAAAATACACCACACAAAACTACACAATCACTACACAAAAGACACCACACAAAACTACACAATCACTGCACAAAAGACACCACACAAAAGACACCATACAAAACTACACAATCACCACACAAAATACACCACACAAAACTACACAATCACCACACAAAACTACACAATCACCACACAAAATACACCACACAAAACTACACAATCACTACACAAAATACACCACACAAAACACACCTCACAAAAGACACCACACAAAAGACACCACACAAAACTACACAATCACCACACAAAATACACCACACAAAACTACACAATCACTACACAAAATACACCACACAAAACTACACAAACACCACACAAAACTACACAAACACCACACAAAACTACACAATCACCACACAAAACTACACAAACACCACACAAAATACACCACACAAAATACACCACACAAAACTACACAATCACCACACAAAAGACACCATACAAAACTACACAATCACCACACAAAATACACCACACAAAAGACACCATACAAAACTACACACAAAATACACCACACAAAATACACCACACAAAACTACACACAAAATACACCACACAAAACTACACAATCACCACACAAAAGACACCATACAAAACTACATAATCACCACACAAAATACACCACCCAAAAGACACCATACAAACCTACGCAATCACCACACAAAATACACCACACAAAAGACACCATACAAAACTACTCAAACGCCACCCAATACGACACAATCACCACACAAAATACACCACACAAAACTACACAATCACCACACAAAAGACACCATACAAAACTACACAAAACTACACAATCACCACACAAAATTACACAAAATACACCACACAAAACGACACAATCACTACACAAAATACACCTCACAAAACTACACAATCACTACACAAAACTACACAAAATACACCACACAAAATACACCACACAAAACCACACAATCACTACACAAAATACACCACACAAAACTACACAATCACTACACAATCACTACACAATCACCACACAAAATACACCACACAAAACACACCTCACAAAACTACACCACACAAAAAACACCATACAAAACTACACAATCACCACACAAAATACACCACACAAAAAACACCATACAAAACTACACAAACGCCACACAAAATACACCACACAAAACTACACAATCACCACACAAAATACACCACACAAAACTACACAAAATACACCACACAAAATACACCATACAAAAAACACCATACAAAACTACACAAACGCCACACAAAACTACACAAACACCACACAAAACTACACAAACACCACACAAAATACACCACACAAAATACACCACACAAAACTACACACAAAATACACCACACAAAACTACACAATCACCACACAAAAGACACCATACAAAACTACACAATAACCACACAAAATACACCCCGCAAAAGACACCATACAAAACTACACAAACGCCACACAAAATACACCACACAAAACTACACAAAAAACACCACACAAAACTACACAATCACCACACAAAATACACCACACAAAATACACCACACAAAACTACACAATCACCACACAAAACTACACAAACACCACACAAAATACACCACACAAAACGACACAAACACCACACAAAATACACCACACAAAACTACACAAACACCACACAAAATACACCACACAAAACTACACAAACACCACACAAAATACACCACACAAAACTACACAAACACCACACAAAATACACCACACAAAACTACACAATCACCACACAAAATACACCACACAAAACTGCACAATCTACACAAAATACACCACACAAAACTACACAAACACCACACAAAACTACACCACACAAAACTGCACAATCTACACAAAATACACCACACAAAACTGCACAATCACTACACAAAAGACACCATACAAAACTACACAAACACCACACAAAACTACACAATCACCACACAAACTACACAATCACCACACAAAACTACACCTCACAAAACTGCACAATCACGACACAAAAGACACCATACAAAACTACACAAACACCACACAAAACTACACAATCACCACACAAAACTACACAAACACCACACAAAATACACCACACAAAACGACACAAACACCACACAAAATACACCACACAAAACTACACAAACACCACACAAAATACACCACACAAAACTACACAATCACTACACAAAATACACCACACAAAACACACCTCACAAAACTACACCACACAAAACTACACAATCACTACACAAAATACACCATACAAAACTACACAATCACAACACAAAAGACACCATACACAATCACTACACAAAAGACACCATACAAAACTACACATACACCACACAAAACTACACAATCACTACACAAAATACACCATACAAAACTACACAAACGCCACACAAAATACACCATACAAAACTACACAATCACTAAACAAAAGACACCACACAAAACTACACAATCACTACACAAAATACACCACACAAAACTACACAATCGCTGCACAAAATCCACCACACAAAAGACACCATACAAAAGTCCACAATCACCGCACAAAATACACCACACAAAACTACGCAAACACCACACGAAACTACACAATCACCACACAAAATACACCACACAAAACTACACAATCACTACACAAAATACACCACACAAAAGACACCACACAAAAGACACCACACAAAAGACACCACACAAAACTACACAATCACCACACAAAATACACCACACAAAACTACACAATCACCACACAAAATACACCACACAAAACTACACAATCACTACACAAAATACACCACACAAAACTACACAAAATACAGCACACAAAACTACACAAACACCACACAAAACTACACAATCACCACACAAAACTACACAAACACCACACAAAATACACTACACAAAATACACCACACAAAACTACACAATCACCACACAAAAGACACCATACAAAACTAAACAATCACCACATAAAATACACCACACAAAAGACACCATACAAAACTACACACAAAATACACCACACAAAATACACCACACAAAACTACACACAAAATACACCACACAAAACTACACAATCACCACACAAAAGACACCACACAAAACTACACAATCACCACACAAAATACACCACACAAAAGACACCATACAAAACTACACAATCACCACACAAAATACACCACACAAAAGACACCATACAAAACTACACAAACACCACACAAAACTACACAATCACCACACAAAATACACCACACAAAACTACACAAATCACCACACAAAAGACACCATACAAAACTACACAAAACTACACAATCACCACACAAAATTACACAAAATACACCACACAAAACTACACAATCACTACACAAAATACACCTCACAAAACTACACAATCACTACACAAAACTACACAAAATACACCACACAAAATACACCACACAAAACTACACAATCACTACACAAAATACACCTCACAAAACTACACAATCACTACACAATCACTACACAATCACCACACAAATACACCACAAAAAACACACCTCACAAAACTACCACACCACACAAAAAACACCATACAAAACTACACAATCACCACACAAAATACACCACACAAAAAACACCATACAAAACTACACAAACGCCACACAAAATACACCACACAAAACTACACAATCACCACACAAAATACACCACACAAAACTACACAAAATACACCACACAAAATACACCATACAAAAACACCATACAAAACTACACAAACGCCACACAAAACTACACAAACACCACACAAAACTACACAAACACCACACACAAATACACCACACAAAACACCACACAAACACCACACAAAATACACCACACAAAACTACACACATCACCACACAAAATACACCACACAAAACTACACAATAACCACACAAAATACACCACACAAAAGACACCATACAAAACTACACAAAACCACACAAAATACACCACACAATACACCACACAAAATACACCACACAAAACTACACACACACAAAACTACCACACAAAATACACCACACAAAACTACACAATCACCACACAAAACTACACAAAATACACAACACACACAAAATCACCACACAAAATACACCATACAAAACTACACAATCACCACACAAAATTACACAAAATACACCACACAAAATACACCACACAAAACTACACAAACACCACACAAAATACACCACACAAAACTACACAAACACCACACAAAATACACCACACAAAACTACACAAACACCACACAAAATACACCACACAAAACTACACAATCACCACACAAAATACACCACACAAAACTACACAATCACCACACAAAATACACCACACAAAACTGCACAAAATCTACACAAAATACACCACACAAAACTACACAAACACCACACAAAATACACCACACAAAACTACACCACACAAAACTGCACAATCTACATAAAATACACCACACAAAACTGCACAATCACACCACACAAAATACACCATACAAAACTACACAAACACCACACAAAACTACACAATCACCACACAAACTACACAATCACCACACAAAATACACCACACAAAACTACACAATCACCACACAAAACTACACAAAATACACCACACAAAACTACACCACACAAAATACACCACACAAAACTACACAAAATCACCACACAAAAATACAAACACACACAATACACCACACAAAACACACCACACAAAATACACCACACAAAACTACACAAAATACACCACACAAAACTACACAAAAACACACAAAATACACCACACAAAACTACACAAAATACACCACACAAAATACACCACACAAAACTACACAAAATACACCACACAAAACTACACACAAACACACACACAAAACTACACAAACCACACAAAACTACACAAACACACAAACTACACAAACACCACACACAAATACACCACACAAAACACACAAATACACCACACAAAACTACACACAAAATACACCACACAAAACTACACAATCACCACACAAAATACACCACACAAAACTACACAATCACTACACAAAATACACCACACAAAACTACACAAAAACACCACACAAAACTACACAAAAACACCACACAAAATACACCACACAAAACTACACAAACACCACACAAAATACACCACACAAAATACACCACACAAAACTACACAAAATACACCACACAAAACTACACACAAAATACACCACACAAAACTACACACAAAACACCACACAAAACTACACAAATACACCACACAAAACTACACAATACACCACACAAAATACACCACACAAAACTACACAAAATCACCACACAAAACTACACAAAACACACCACACAAAATACACCACACAAAACTACACAAAATCACCACACAAAATACACCACACAAAAATACACCACACAAAACTACACAAAATACACCACACAAAACTACACACAAACATACACCACACAAAACTACACAAACACCACACAAAATACACCACACAAAACACCACACAAACACCACACAACAGACACCACACAACACTACACAAACACCACACACAATACACCACACAAACCTACACAATCACCACACAAAATACACCACACAAAACTGCACAATCTACACAAAATACACCACACAAAACTACACAAAATACACCACACAAAACTACACAAACACCACACAAAATACACCACACAAAACTACACCACACAAAACTGCACAATCTACATAAAATACACCACACAAAACTGCACAATCTACACAAAATACACAACACAAAACTACACAATCACCACACAAAATACACCATACAAAACTACACAAACACCACACAAAACTACACAAAACTACACCTCACAAAACTGCACAATCACTACACAAAAGACACCATACAAAACTACACAAACACCACACAAAACTACACAATCACCACACAAAATACACCTCACAAAACTGCACAATCACTACACAAAAGACACCATACAAAACTACACAAACACCACACAAAATACACCACACAAAACTACACAATCACCACACAAAATACACCACACAAAACTACACAATCACACACCACACAAAATACACCACACAAAACTACACAAAATCACCACACAAAATACACCACACAAAACTACACTACACAAAATACACCACACAAAACTACACAAACACCACACAAAACTACACCACACAAAACTACACCATACAAAACTACACAAATACACCACACAAAACTACACAACACAATCACTACACAAAAACACCACACAAAAACACCACACAAAACTACACAAAATACACCACACAAAACTACACAATCACACACAAAACCACACAAAACTACACAAAATACACACATCACCACACAAAAACACCACACAAAACTACACAAAACACAAAACACCACACAAAACTACACCACACAAAACTACACAAAATCACCACACAAAACACCACACAAAACTACACAAAACTACACAAAATACACCACACAAAACTACACATCACCACACAAAATACACCACACAAAATACACCACACAAAACTACACAATACACCACACAAAACTACACATCACTACACAAAATACACCACACAAAACTACACAAACACACAAAATACACCACACAAAACTACACAATCACCACACAAAATACACCACACAAAACTACACAATCACTACACAAAAAACACCATACAAAACTACACAAACACCACACAAAACTACACAATCACCACACAAAACTACACAATCACTACACAAAACTACACAATCACTACACAAAATACACCACACAAAACACACCTCACAAAACTACACAAAACACCACACAAAACTACACACCACACAAAACTACACACAAAACACACCACACAAAATACACCACACAAAAACACCACACAAAACTACACACAAAATACACACAAATACACACAAAACACCACACAAAATACACCACACAAAACTACACAAACACACAAAATACACCACACAAAACTACACAATCACCACACAAAATACACCACACAAAACTACACAATCACCACACAAAACTACACACACACACAAAGACACCATACAAAACTACACAAAATCACCACACAAAATACACCACACAAAAGACACCATACAAAACTACACAAACGCCACACAAAACTACACAATCACCACACAAAATACACCACACAAAACTACACAATCACCACACAAAATACACCACACAAAACTACACAAACTACACAATACACCACACAAAACTACACAAAATACACCACACAAAAACTACACAATCACTACACAAAATACACCACACAAAACTACACAAAATCACCACACAAAACTACACAAAATACACCACACAAAATACACCACACAAAACTACACAAAATACACCACACAAAACTACACAAAACACACCACACAAAACTACACAAAAACTACACAATCACACACAAAATACACCACACAAAACACCACACAAAACTACACAAAAACACACACAAACTACACAAAAACACCACACAAAACACACCACACAAAACTACACAATCACCACACAAAACTACACAAACACCACACAAAAATACACCACACAAAACTACACACACCACACAAAATACACCACACAAAACTACACAAAACACCACACAAAATACACCACACAAAACTACACAAAATACACCACACAAAATACACCACACACACAAAACACACAACACAAAACTACACAAAATACACCACACAAAACTACACAAACACAAAATACACAAAACTACACAAAATACACACCACACAAAACTACACAAAATACACCACACAAAACTACACAAAATACACCACACAAAACTACACAATCACTACACAAAAGACACCATACAAAACTACACAATAACCACACAAAATACACCACACAAAACTACACAAAATACACCACACAAAACTACACAAAAACACCACACAAAACTACACAATCACCACACAAAATACACCACACAAAACTACACAAAATACACCACACAAAACTACACAATCACCACACAAAACTACACAAAACACCACACAAAATACACCACACAAAACTACACAAAATACACCACACAAAACTACACAATCACCACACAAAACACAAAATACACAAAATACACCACACAAAACTACACAAAATACACCACACAAAACTACACAATCACCACACAAAATACACCACACAAAACTACACAATCACCACACAAAATACAACACACAAAACTACACAATCACCACACAAAATACACCACACAAAACTACACAATCACCACACAAAATACACCACACAAAACTACACAATCACTACACAAAATACACCACACAAAACTACACAAAATACACCACACAAAACTACACAAACACCACACAAAATACACCACACAAAACTACACCACACAAAACTGCACAATCTACATAAAATACACCACACAAAACTACACAAAATCACCACACAAAATACACCATACAAAACTACACAAAAGACACCATACAAAACTACACAAACACCACACAAAACTACACAATCACCACACAAAATACACCTCACAAAACTGCACAATCACTACACAAAAGACACCATACAAAACTACACAAACACCTCACAAAACTACACCACACAAAACTACACAATCACTACACAAAATACACCACACAAAACTACACAATCACTACACAAAAGACACCACACAAAACTACATAATCACTACACAAAAGACACCATACAAAACTACACAAACGCCACACAAAATACACCACACAAAACTACAATACACTCACCACACAAAACTACACAACACAAAACTACACAAAAATACACACAAAACTACACAAAAACAAACTACACAAAATACACCACACAAAACTACACCACACACAAACTACACAAAACACAAAATACACCACACAAAACTACACAATCACTACACAAAATGCACCACACAAAACTACACAATCACTACACAAAATACACCACACAAAACTACACAAACGCCACACAAAACTACACAATCACTACACAAAATACACAATTACCATACAAAATACACCACACAAAACTACACAAAGACACAAAACTACACAATCACTACACAAAATACACCACACAAAACTACACAAACGCCACACAAAACACACCACACAAAACTACACAATCACTACACAAAAGACACCATACAAAACTACACATACGCCACACAATCACTACACAAAATACACCATACAAAACTACACAAACGCCACACAAAATACACCATACAAAACTACACAATCACTACACAAAAGACACCACACAAAACTACACAATCACTGCACAAAAGACACCACACAAAAGACACCATACAAAACTACACAATCACCACACAAAATACACCACACAAAACTACACAATCACCACACAAAATACACCACACAAAACTACACAATCACTACACAAAATACACCACACAAAACTACACAATCACTACACAAAATACACCACACAAAACTACACAAACACCACACAAAAGACACCATACAAAACTACACAATCACCGCACAAAATACACCGCGCAAAAGACACCATACAAAACTACACAAACGCCACACAATACTACACAATCACCACACAAAATACACCACACAAAACTACACAAAAAACACCACACAAAACTACACAATCACCACACAAAATACACCACACAAAAGACACCATACAAAACTACACAAAACTACACAAAATACACCACACAAAACTACACAAACACCACACAAAATTACACAAAATACACCACACAAAACGACACAATCACTACTCAAAATGCACCACACAAAAGAGACCATTCAAAACTACACAAAACTACACAAAATACACCACACAAAACTACACAATCACCACACAAAATTACACAAAATACACCACACAAAACGACACAATCACTACACAAAATACACCTCACAAAACTACACAATCACTACACAAAACTACACAAAATACACCACACAAAATACACCACACAAAACTACACAATCACTACACAAAATACACCTCACAAAACTACACAATCACTACACAAAACTACACAATCACCACACAAAACACACCACACAAAACACACCTCACAAAATTACACCACACAAAAAACACCATACAAAACTACACAATCACCACACAAAATACACCACACAAAACTACACAATCACTACACAAAACTACACAAAATACACCACACAAAATACACCACACAAAACTACACAATCACTACACAAAATACACCTCACAAAACTACACAATCACTACACAAAACTACACAATCACCACACAAAACTACACAATCACCACACAAAACACACCACACAAAACACACCTCACAAAACTACACCACACAAAAAACACCATACAAAACTACACAATCACCACACAAAATACACCACACAAAACTACACAAAACTACACAAAACTACACCACACAAAATACACCACACAAAACTACACAATCACTACACAAAATACACCTCACAAAACTACACAATCACTACACAAAACTACACAATCACCACACAAAACACACCACACAAAACACACCTCACAAAACTACACCACACAAAAAACACCATACAAAACTACACAATCACCACACAAAATACACCACACAAAAAACACCATACAAAACACACCACACAAAACTACACAATCACCACACAAAATACACCACACAAAATACACCATACAAAAAACACCACACAAAACTACACAATCACCACACAAAATACACCATACAAAACACACCACACAAAATACACCACACAAAATACACCATACAAAACACACCACACAAAATACACCACACAAAATACACCATACAAAAAACACCATACAAAACTACACAAACGCCACACAAAATACACCACACAAAATACACCATACAAAACTACACAAAATACACCACACAAAATACACAATTACCATACAAAATACAGCACACAAAACAATTCCTGGCAAGGGTCTGCAATCTCTGATTGCTGTTTTTCTTGTTTTTATTATTTTTGTGATGATCGCAGCAGCGATCTGTGGCATTATACACCGCCCAAATAAAAGGACCAGCAAATTATTTCAGAAATGAAGGTTTTTGATTGGAATTGATGAGCAAATTTCAATATATAAAAATAGGATCGCCTGTCCTGAAGCTCACCTGGATCAGGGGCAACAGTCACTCAAACCCCCCGCAGACCCCCAAGACCCTGAATTTTTTAATGCCATGAAGAAACTTTGGTACATTACGTGTGATGAAGGTTGTGGTTAAATTTCATCGAAATTGTGCGTGTAGTTTTGGAGAACAGAGAAAGTACCTATTTGGCGGGGGGGGGGTCAAAAACCCCTCCCCCCCCCACCAATGTAGACCCCCTTAATGAGTGCAGATTTTGATGCGTTCGATACACTTTGGTACATTACGGGTGATGAAGGTTGTGGTCAAGTTTCATCGAAATTGTTTGTGTAGTTTTGGAGAAGAGAGGAAATACCTATTTTGGGGGGGAGGGGGGGTCAAAAAACCCCTCCCCCACCACGGTGGACCCCCTTAATGAGCGCAGATTTTGATGCGGTCAATACACCTTCGTTAGGCATCAGATATGAAGGTTTTGGCCAAGTTTCTTTAAAATCGTGTGTTTGGTTCAAGCAATAATGGCTGAAGTGTTTACGGACTGATTGACTTAC
>NW_028222080.1:0-25000 GCF_056783735.1 Eptatretus burgeri
TCCACATTGTGAAACCCACATGTTGAGATAACAAACAACGGGCACGGATCACTCGTGTAACGTGAGATTTGGTGGTGTCAGAGATACTATGAAAATGGCGTTAAATTTCGGAATTACTTTTTTTAGATCCTCGTGGAGGATCTCGAAGTCTTACTCACGTTGTTGTTCTTCATCCTCTTCTTGTGGAATTTTTTGTTTCACAGCCTACAGTTTTCATCGAAACTTCCTGAAACTTGGTATATACATGTAAAGATACCCTGCGCAGACAGTAACCATCTCCGATTTTGAAAATTCCTCCGAGAAAAAAAGTTATGACGTCAAAATATCTCCGCGAATGGAAATCGCCTAAAAAATATCTCCGAAACTAGGCAAGCTTTTTGAATTCTGTTTGCGGAAATCGAACAGGGCATTAGCAGAGATGAATTTCCGCACATATGATACATCACGATGACGTCATATCAATTGTTATGACGTCATTCCTATTTTTTGACATTTTTTGTTTCACAACCCAGAGTTTTCATCGGATCTTCGTGAAACTTGCCATGTACATGCAGAAAGCCCACGCGCAGGCAGGAACCATCTCCGATTTTGGAAATTCTTCCGAGAAAAAAAGTTGATGTCATAATATCGCCGCTAATGAAAATCGCCGAAAAAATTATCTCCGAAACTAGGCAAGCTTTTTGAATTCTGTTTGCAGGAATCGAACAGGGCATTATCAGAGATGAATTTCCGCAACTATGATACATCACTATGATGTCATATCAATTGTTATGACGTCATTCCTAATTTTGATATTTTTTGTTTCACAACCCAGAGTTTTCATCGGATCTTCGTGAAACTTGCCATGTATATGCAGTAAGCCCACGCGCAGGCAGGAACCATCTCCGATTTTGGAACTTCTTCCGAGAAAAAAAAGTTGACGTCATAATATCGCCGCCAATGGGAATCGCCTATACCATTATCTCCGAAACTCGGCAAGCTGTTTGAATTTTGTTTGCGGGAATCAAGCCGGGCATTAGCACAGATAACTTATCGCAAACCTGAAACTCACAATGACGTCATATTCGTTTTTATGACGTCATCATTAAGAGGAGGAGGATCAGCTCATTTGAGCTTGTTTTCAACAACCTTTCCACTATTTTATTTAACTTGAATGATACACAGGAATACCCTCCAATTCAACGACATTTGCGGGGGATATGGTCCTGAAAAATGTCGGGGGCACTGCTTCATTGAGAAAACCATGGATAAGTGAAGGTCTCTGAATGACGGTGGAATGATAGGTGGTGGTGAAATGACGACGAGTGAAGGTCTCCAAGGGGAGGTGTGAAATGAAACGATGAAGGAGGTGAGATGAAAGGACGAACAGGTGGTTTTAAATTAAGGGAGGGAAGTTTATGAGGAGGGAAGGGGTGAAGCATCACAAGGAATGGCAGCACGGAATGTAAAGATTCATCATGTCAGGGTATACAATGCTGAATGATTACGAGATAGATAGTGTATCGTTATTGGACAGGTACTGGATCAGTCGTGGATAGTACTGAATAGATAGATCGATGCAGGGGGAAAGTCCTAGCTGAACCCACACAATGACCAATGATGTGTATGGGGAGCAAGAATGAAAATTTCACACATCTACTGCCCTGCCGTGGACGTCAGTGACGATTGGGGTGAACTCAACAACTCCAAATATGGAGAGAAAATGAAAAAGACTTTCAAAGATAACATGTTGATCTGCATTTCGTTTTTGGATGGTTTGTTATCTTTTTTTATACCTCTTCCACATACTTTTGCTTCACAGTTTGATTTCCAGCAGAATATCATGTGACTGTGAACTTATCGTATGCCTGGTGTTGGCTTAATGGTTAGGGTGGTGGGCTTGGGATCCGAGGATCATGAGTTCAAATCCCACTCAGCTGTTGAATTAATACCAGGTGGGGTTGACTACCTGTCATCCTTCCGAGGTTGACAAAATGAGTGCCAGCATGCTGGTATCCTGTGTCGGAGTGGCGACCCATCTGGGATTGTGCCCAATAGCCACGGAGACTGCTCAGACAGCACCAACGCTCTGCACAGAGTATGGTCCCAATGGATGGATGGATGTGTCCCTCAACCCCCGACACATGGGGAAGGAAAATCTAATCTAAGAATTGTTCCGGTCTGTCACCTCTTCTTCTCCCTTTTCTTAGTCACCCCACCCCCCCACACACCAACACTCCCCAGAGTTTGGCTTATGTCGTTTGACCCACAATTTGAAGTCCTGTGATTGGCTTTTGGGCGAAAGAGAAAGGGATGGTGATGAGGGAGATGAGGTTGTTGCCGTTTTTGGAGAGTGCTTTTGAACTTTGACTCAGAAAACCACACGAAAGGGATTTCCCAGACAAGAGCCTGATTCCCTCATGTTTCGAGAAGCGAAAGACATTCGTGGCATCTCGGATGGTGGGGCTTGAGGACGGATTGACGTTGCTCAGGAAAAATGAGGCAGCGACGGAAGGGCGACCAGAGAAGAACTCATTCGATGTTGGCTGCTTGGACGACGCAGTGAGGCCAGGTCATGTCTACTGTGGCGTGACTCCGGTGGGGAGTTCACTGAGTGTGGAACGCTTCGAGCTGAGACATCTGAGGTCAGCCAGAAAACAAAGCCAAAGAGGGCCCTCGGGATGTGGATCATTCTGCACTCCATCACCCTCGTGCCTGCACATTGCTGCCTTGAAGCATCACACCGGGAGTGAACTTGGGGACTCTGAGTCGGGATTAATGCCAACACAGGTTTCTCGCCCATGGCGGGTTGGCCTAGTCTGGATTATATCTCCATCTATAATATATAAATACATTCCTTTGTTGTAACCACGTAATTAAATCGATGCTTGACCCTTGTTTTGCTTGTTATTTTTGCCTGTTATAACAGAATCTAAATTAATGATATAACACCCACTGGGAACCTGCGTGTGTCTGCATGCTTGGGGGGTCCATTTGCAAAACCAGAACAATATCTTTATCCTTTCACCATTCCCTCTCATTTATTCCTGCAGGAATGGCAGCATACAGAAGATTCTGGCAATATATTTGTCCAGCATAGCTCCATGATTGAAGACACAAATGAGAAGTTTTCAACTTCAACAACAATGATCTGTGACATGGCAGATGAGCAAGACTTCCAACTTAATGAGAAGAGTAAGGAACCCCTCAACCGCTCACAGTAAGTTTCTGCATTACCCTGGAGTGTTTCCACCTGGTGTACTCCGTGGTGCAGCACACGTGTGCAAGCTACCACATTAGATTCGGGGTGTTTTCCACCTTTGAGCTGTGTAACCTGGGTTTGAATCTCGACACAGCTATAAATGCGATATTGGTGTTTCACATGTGGGGTCAGGGATCAATGTGTGTGCCATCCATTGGAAGGTTTTCAAGCCAGAGGACCCGTCTGCCAGCATTAGTCGTTGATAGACTTTAATACAATTCAGGCTGAGCTTTTTTCGAAGTAACATTGGGGGGGGGAGGGTCATTCTGACCCCCTCCCCCTCCCGATCCCCCAAGATCTCGGGATGAAACGCTCAATGGACATGAAATTTGCTGTGTAAATATAAAATCTTTTTACCAAATATCCTGTGTCATTTAATTAGTGATAAAATGTTTAACTATTTTAAATTATCTAATTCAATTATTAATCAAACAACTATCCTAGTTTTATGGATATTTTTACAGATCACCGATTTGCATAAATTTAGCATCATGAGATGTGTAAGACTTCAAATTAAAAAGTCATGAAACCATATTTGGCAATTTTTGGGGGTTACTGAGAAAAGGCAAAATTTACATTGTGGGGACGGGGAGGGGTCGAAAGCATTTTGACCTTGAACGGGTGAATTATTGGGTTGATATTCATTGGAACTTTTGGAATTGCTGATGGTACAAATTGGTCCTTGGTGTTCTGATGAGAGTTATCTTGGTGATCACCTTGTTTAAAAAACAGACATCAATAAGGAACGTTCATTCTCTCGTGATAACACGTCGCTCTCCATTGTTGCAGATGTCTCCACGAGAAACTGCGATTACAGAATGCTGAAGCTGAAGAGATACAGCACTATCTCGAGTCGGAATTGGAAAAAAGCAAGGAAATTTTTGTGGTTAATGAAGCCAGAAAACAGATTGTGAAAGGTATGTGAGACTATTGCTTTCCATGAGACAATGGTTTGAGTCATGAGCTTCATCCAAGGGAGGTAACTGTCACAGCATTGGATTCAAGAGTCACCTGATGACTCTGGAACCATGATTCGCTCTGAATACCGTATGGTGGAGGGTGTCGTTTGTCAAATGACTTGTAAACAGCATTGGAGCGAAAACAGCAAGTATTGGAGCTGATTTGTATGTTGTAATGTATTGGAAGTCCTCCTTTATCCTGTGAGAATCAAGTGATTGGGTCGAATGTCCTGAGGCTCCCTTGAATCCGTTGGTAAACAGCAGATGGACTGAATTGCTCAAGGTCCCTGTCAATGCTTTGTTTCCTTAGGTTTGGGATGGACACCTCATTGTGTGTCTAAAGCAAGTGTACCTGTTCTACAGATATTTTTAATATGATGTATTATATACCTGTACTTTTTTTTGTACGTTTTGGCCAAGTTATCCAGTTTCACATGCTTATGCTCAATGTGGACAACACCAACATTAATCTCATGTGCTCAAGCGTCAAAAATTCTCTATTGAGAAACTTCTATAATGAGTCATTTGAATAACTTGTATTATTTTGAGGTCTCTTGAGTCATTAGTTTTGATATGCCCAGCAGTGTGTCTGCACTCTGCACCCCACTGCACATTGCTGGTATAAATCCACTGGAAAAGTTTTTCGAACAGATTGGAGAACTGCCCACGCCATATAAGCCCTGATTGAATTGCCTTTGAGTCGTGGCCTCGTGGGAAACCTCAGATGGGAAAAAAAAACATACATTAGGGTTGAACTACTGCAGGATTGGGATAGTATTTTGACAATGCAAGGGTCATGGACTCTCCATTCCATACATACTTCCCACAATATTTGTCGAAGACTTTATGAACAATGGACAGCTTGCTTCGAAGGCTCTGAAAAGGAAATCAAATGTGGAAAATTTAATAATTAATTTGAAACACCAAGCTATCGTTGGAACCATGGCCAAGTTCCTGCAAATTGCTCATTGGTTCCCTGACCCTGACTTTCTGAGTCGAAGTGACGACCTGACCAGGATTCTCGCCTCGTAACTGCTTCAGCAACAACAACGCTCTGCATCGGTCATGGTACATGATGATGATAATAATCACAACAATTTTTGTGTTTGACTCTCCTTTTGCAAAGATGGACATTTGAAATGTGATTCTGGATTGTTATGGCCTGGTCACAGTGAGGGCTTTGTTCTCGGGCCTGAAATAGAAAAGACAGGACAATGTGATGTGAAATTCCTCTCTTGTAGGTGAAATGAAAGAAGAATTGAATACCTTTCCTCAATTGTCAGAGATAAGACTTCAGAAGGAGCAAATCAATAGATCGCTCGGTGAGAAGAAAAACAAAACGGAGACGGACCAAGTGGTGAGTGTGCACCGCACTGCGTGCACCGCACTGCATTCATGATTGCTTCCAGAGAACTGTGCTTATTTAATTTTTGCACACCCATGTTCATTCATGTGCAGTTTATTTTATCAGATAGTACACATTCCAAAAGTACAAGGGCCTATCTATTTAAGACGTTCAGATAGGAGGAGAAGGGGTGATGATTTCTCGTGGACCAAGCAATTCTGGATTTTTTTGGTCAGATTTTGGTCAGATTATTAACATTACTACCGATGAACAAAACAAGTTTGATACCAATGACATCATGGGTCACATGTCTGATCAAAGCAAGGGGGTGTGGGGGGGGGGAAGGAGGTTGAGCCCCGGCATCACTGCTCATAGTTATTAAGGTACGCATCTTGTTATTATTCTTATTCGATTTTTGTATACAGAGTCGAGCCTCCCAGAGAATTTTCAAAGGGGTCTAAAGTGTCTGAAGGGTGTCAAGGTCTACTGGGTTTGTGTCTTGAGGGTTTTACCCTCAAGGGGTCGAAAGAGCAACACAGAACAAAAATAACAGTAGGAAGAGGCGGTGGGGGAACATGCAAACGTGGCATTTAGCAACAAAATAGAGGGAGACGAGGAGGGATAAGGGATGTCAGGAAGAATGAGAGTAAGGGAAGGAGGAAGGAGGACACAGGGGGTGAAGAAGTCTGAAACAGCCACCAACTCTCGTTTTAGCTCTCATACGAGCCTCAACAAGGTAGACAAAAAACCCCCAAAAAACCTCTTAATCACAGAAGTGGAAGTAAAAACTGGGAACACGGAAAGACATTGGCATGGGGAGGGTTAATGGGGGTAGAAAAGATCATGCCTGTGGATGGGTGATGGTCTGAGATGGTTGTGAATAGTCATCTTGAAGCCCTGGAAGAATAACATTGAGGAGACTGAGGAAGTTGGTTCCACAGGTGGGGTTAAAAAAAAGAGGAAGGAATTAGTGGAGATGTGTCTGGATTTTGGGAATGTCACCAGAAGGGGGTTATTGGCAGACTGCGAGCACCCTGCAGAAACCTAGGGAGGACGGGTAGGGGCAGAGCGTGCATGAAAAGTTATCAAAAACTATTTTCAGGAGGAATTTTTTTCAATTTTCTAAGGGGTCTAAAGTGTCTGAAGGGTGTAAAGGTCTACTGGGTTCGTGTCCTGAGGGTTTTACCCTCAAGGGGTCTAAAGAGCAAATGGGGTCCAAAATGTTCAAAGGGTATTAAAGTGTTCCAAGGGTCTTATATTGTCGATGGGGTCTCAAAAGTATCTAAAGAGTTGAAGAAGGTCTATATGTCTCTAAAGGGTCTAATCCCTAGGGTGTCTAAATGGTGTAAAGGTCTAAAGGGTCAAAATGGGTATGACGGGGTCCAATAGGTGTAAAGGTTTAAAGGGTTGAAGTACAAGAGGCTATCCATTGAATTTCTGCTATCTTCAGGGTCTAAGTTTTGTCAAGGGTCGAAGTCATGTCGAATAATTCAATTCCTCTTGTACAGTTGAACCATTTATTTAATAAATATGCATCATGATGGAGGATGAGAGGAAATTCAATAACACAAGCAACACGCATTATCCTCTGATCGTACTCTCGTACAAAGATCCAAAGTTTCTTTTGTAATAAGCAAAAGTGGAGAGGGTGAGATTATGGAATGATATCTGGTGATTTTTCAAGCCAAGGTCACTGCTGAGGCTTGAGTTTTTGGGGTTGGGGAAGAGATCACTCAAAAGCCTTTTGGCAGTGGTTATTGAGAGGTCAGATTGAATTCAAAGGCTCGAGAACAATTTACAATTCAAAGATTCAAAGGAGAACAATTCAAAGGCTGGAGAACAAACCAACTACCAAACCACCTTATAAGGTGATAAGAATTCAAGCAAACATCTGGACAATATCTTAGCAGTTCACACACATTCCATTAATGCGAGACCAGCTTCCAGCCAGACTTTCAGATGCCAGCGTATAATTATTCATATATGAGGATCCCTTATTATTAATAAGCTAAAGAGAATAACAGATAATTGTATTCTACTGAATAAACATTTAAGATTATTTGGAAGGCCAGTCTTTTTGGGAGGGTCTTTTACTTGGCAGATTGGTAACCTTCTAACACAGTAATGAACTAGAAGGGCATTCGGTAGAGCGCATACCTCCTCCACGTAATGCCTGATCCACGAGAATATATCGGGCCCAAAACATTTTTGAAATATCATGCTATATATCGTTTTTGGCCATATCTCTCAAAGGTGAAGAATCACTTTAAAATTAAGTAATTCTCGTATCCAGACCCGGATTCGGGTCTTCACCAAAACAGAATCGATTTGTCCTTGTCACATGCCCAATCTGTCCACCAAGTTTCGTCCGAATCTGTTTCCAACTTTTTGAGATATCGTGCTATATATAGTTTTTAGCCCTATCTCAATGGTGAAGAATCACTTAAAAAATTCTAGTAGTCGAATCCGGATCCAGATCTTCACCAAAATCGAATCAGATTGTCCTTGTTACACTCTGAACCTGTTGACAAAATTTCATCGAAATCCATCCACAACTTTTTTGAGATCTGCTGAACACAAACAAACAGACAAAAACACAGAAAGGGGTGAAAACATAACCTCCTTCACCTTTGGTGGTGGAGGGGTAATAATAAGGCCGTTTGAAAAGCAAATTTACATATACATATATATACAGTATATATATATATATACAGTATATGTATACAGTATATATATATATATATATATATATATACATGTAATATATATATATATATATATATATATATATATATATATATATACAGTATATGTATACAGTATATATATATATATATACAGTATATGTATACAGTATATATATATATATATATACAGTATATATATATATATATATATATATATATATATATATATATATATATATATATATATATATATACAGTATATATATATATATATATATATATATATATATATATATATATATACAGTATATGTATATATATATATATACAGTATATGTATATATCTATATATATATATATACAGTATATGTATATATATATATATATATATATATATATATATACATATATACTGCATATATATAAGTAGGGTAAGAATACTGATTCTGGCTCACTTTTCCCCATGTAAATGAATGGGGGATTTTCAGCGATTTATATTTTTTTTCCTTAAAAATAAACCCCCTTTTTATCCCAAGGTATATTTATTTGTCTCCCCTTTTAACTTGGAGGTTGAACCTCATTGAATTGAACACCTGAGGGTTGAACAGCTCACTCATTGAACCTATAAAGATTTGTTCATTCTCAAATTCCTTCAATAGTTTAATTTTCTTTGCACAATAATCCCCATCTAAAATATTGACAAACAAAACATTTGAATCTTTATATTTTTTAAGATACCCCTTTTGTGCCATTACGAAATGATAAACTTCTCTTAATGCTCTCATCTGACCACCTCCTGAGCCACATATCATTTTGAGATTATAGTAAATTGTTTTTTCATTGTTCAATTGATAACCATCAAAGTTTTCAGTCCATTCAAGGATATTCATTTTTTTCTTTACATCCTCTAACTTACTAGTTTTTAAATTAATTCGCTTATTTGTTTTATTTACCTTTGTTTTAGTTATTTTTTCAATAAGACTTATTTGATATTTTTCACATTCATTATGTTTTCCATTTATATACCAAGACTGAGATTTTCTCCACTCTTTAGTTTGATTAATACTTGGTTTAACCATTTATATATTGTGAAAAAACCCGCCGGTAGCCCTTAAAAAACCCTAACCCATCTTCCCATCGTTAAAACATAATCTATTTTATACACTCTATCATACAATATCCATATGGAACACAATCTATTCCATTATCTAAAATAAATCTCTTATCATCAAAGGCTCCTAATGCCTTTTTATTTACTTCTTCACTATATATGTTATGTTTATAACTTCTTATTGTATTCATTTTCCTATATTCTTCTTTCTTATTCATCAAACAATTATAATAATTTCTAAAAGTTATTGATTTCTTTATTACATATTTCTTTATTCCCTTTAACCTCTTATCAATCTGTTCACCATACTTATAAGCATATGCCTTTGCTCTCAATCCAATAAACTCACTCATTACTTTTCCACCCAACTCATCCTTAAACTTACCAATAACCTTTTCATTCTTTTTGGAAAATAACTCACTCTTCTTGCTGAAATTACTTGTATCATATACTCCAATATTTTTCTTCATATCTTCATAAACATCATCAGTTTTTATATCTAAGATAAAACTATCAGTATCCATATACAACAATGAAACATTTTCACCATACTCTTTCTTTAAGTCATTATACAAATAATCATACATCAATATCTTTGATAAATCAAGAACTGCTGTTCCAATATAAATTGGTTTATCCATTACAATACTTTCCTTTTTCATATGAATTGCAGAAAAGTTCTCTGAAAAAACCTCTTCTCTCTCAAAACTTGGTTTATTTATCAATCTCGAAGCTTCTTTCCAAGATGTTGCGAATCTAATGTTTTGTCTGTTTCTAACATTTTCCATAGTCTTTCCAAATACAGCATTATTCATTAATTTATAAAAGTCCCCTTCAAATTTTACTTTTGTATTTGCTCTCATATCTGTATTGAATTGAATATACTTTTTCACCCAAGGACTTTGTTTAAATTTTAAAACTCTATGAATTTTAGCTACTCTCAATCCTTCTCTCAAAAACTGTTTTAAGCTTCTCTGATGCAAAACATATCCCTCTTTATCATAGAATGTTGTTAATAACTTTTCTGTTGATTTACCTTTAATATTAAAACTTTTATGATAATCACTTAACCATTCTTTCTTTGGAGTTTCTTTCTCACATGCAAAAGGAAGATCTTTATGCTTATTATGAAGATCACTCGGGTACCTCAAATCAACTTCAAAATAATAACCTTCTTCTTCGTCATTCAATTCCTCTTGAGAAGAAATAACAATATTCATCAAAGCCTTTTCATAATCCTTTTCTTCCACCCACTCTAATTTACCATAAGGCAGAGATTGAGACATTGCCCATCCATACAAATTATTAGCATCAAAATACATCAAATAATTACTATCTTTTTCACTATTATAATTTGGAAGATATTTATTATTTGCTTTAGCATATCTTTTTGAACATACTTGTGATATTCCACCTCTCTTGGACTTCTCAATCATCAAAAGCATATCAACATCACTGATTAAATCTATATCTTGTTTTGTCATTTTCAACATTGCACTCCAAGCTAAACCAGGAGCTGTGAAATAGTGGGCAGGGTCTAATCCATAACAATTTTTATTATGACAGAGTGTTCTAAAAGCCTCAAACACATCAGCTAACAATAAAACATCTGTTTTTAGATATAAATCATGATATTCTCCAAGGTTCTTTATCTTAAATATTTTCCATATTTCTTGTGCGTGTTTATATTCCTTATCACTTATCTCTTCTTCATAAAGGTTATTATAGAAACTTTCTTTTGAAGGAAGTTGTGTTTCTTTAAATCTCATAAATGAATCCATATAATCATAAGGATAAATTCCCTTACTTGTAAGAATTTTCTCTTTACTTTGAATTTCATTCCTTGTTTGAATTTCCTCTCTCGTAAGAATTCCTTCTTTAATCAGAATTTCATCTTTAATCTGAATTTCCTCTTTAGTTCGAATTTTCTTTATAATTAGAATTTCCTCTTTACTTTGAATTCTCTCTTTAATCTGAATTTCCTCTTTAGTGAGAATTTCCTCTTTTGGAAAGAATGAATTAAGATTTGGAAAAGAGTCCGTGGAGCTTAGATTTGATGCGAGGTAGGCTAGTGGTGTTCCCATAAACTTGTAAGAATCTAAAAACCTAATACGAGTTATAGGTTTTGTGAATATCATTTTTGAAAATGAAATATACTTTTGACTTGTGTTTGTTATAGCAGAAATATTCCCTGGTGTTTTTGAAAGTTCATTTATAAATAGATGTGTATCATAGTTGGCGCTGTTGTGAAGAAAGACTGGAATAAAAGAAGGTAATTTATAATTAAGATTACAACAGGAATGAGCGGGACCTCTATATTTACCAGTAAGATGACAATGGTCTCTAACTTTAAACTCCTTAATTTCCCCCTCACAAATATGACAGATATTGTTCATTCTAAATTCTAATTTTTCTTCTTTGGTTAATTTCATCGGTTCATTTGTTTCTTTCATTAATTTAGTGAGTCTTATACAATCCTTTTCTAATCGTTTTACAAACTCTTGTGAAGCATTTTTTCCACGATAATGTTCAAGTTTGTTATACTTTTCTCCAACAGATGATTTGATATAATAACAAAAACCACAAGGAATATGTTTTTGATATTTATTTGTATATGGTTCTTTTGGATTAGGAGAAGCAGTATTTATCTTTTTAAGGATACATTCAAAATCAGCGTATATCACAAATGGGTGCATGATAGATTTATTATAATCTTCAAAATAAATCTTTTCACCAGGTTTAGGCATTGTAATTACAGCTGATTTATGATTACTACAATATTTTGAATGTTGTTCTAATCGTTCTTTTGTATGAAATGAATTAAGACATCGCTTACAAGGATATATTTTGTTTGCTGTTCTGAATACCTGAGAAGAGATTAATCTTGATAAATTATTGATGTATGTGTAATGTGAATTCTTTCCAACACTAAAATATAAAAGGTCAATGTGTGTTTCTTCATTTTTATAGTTGTTTGAAATTTTTAATATTTGAACTTTGTTTGTATCCGTTAATCCATATACATTAATAGAAAGATTATTCTTTTTCTCAAATTTAGGAATATCTGTTAATGGCATTGGGAATTTAAAATCTTTAATGTCCAAGGTATTCTCATATTTCATATATTGTTTTACTCTTTCTGAATTACATTTTGGTGGATGTAAGTGAGCAAGAACAGACCAGAGAAAACATTTATTATCATTGTTCTTAATATTAACAACTGCCTTCTTTAGTTTTATTTCTTTTGGTAATTCAATATAAGAAGAAGCTTTAAGAGGGTTTGATTTTAGAATGTGTATATCTAAAAAGATGATTTTTTTAATATTGAATCCACTTCCTACCACTGTATTATCAACATCCTCCTCTTGTCTTAATAGTTCTTCATAAACCCCACTATTCAAAAAATCTTGAAATGATGTTATAAAATGAAGATCTGTTCTCATATAAGGAGTTTGTTCTTCATCTTGTCTTTTCATATTCATTTTCACTCCCATATAAAACTTTAAAGTTTTTATTTCTTTTAATGTCTTTTTAATAAATTTTTCAACATCGGGTTTCACTATTTCAATTGATTCAGCTATTGATGATGGACTGGGTTCTCCAAATTGAAAAATCCTTATTTTTATATGCCCTTTAAATGCCTCATCAGTGTTTTTAATATAATAGTCTCCCTTTACTTTAAACTCATTTTTCTTGTGTTTTTGTGATTGAAGATGTTGATTATAACTACTCTTCAAAACATCCTTTGAACAGATATTACAATGTTTTCTTTCCAACTCAAGAGGAGATATTTGATGAAATAGATTAAATGTGTGTTTGTTGGTTCGGAGGTGTTTTCTATAATGTTTATATTCGTGATTACAAACATCGCAGTACGTTGTATTCACCATATTTAAAGAATAAAACTTTGCTTAAACTAAAATTTTCTTGATGAAAATTTCGTTTAATTTATAGGTGAATCTGTGCTTAAAAACATTTTATCCTCCAACTTTTTCACTTAATAAATACAATGTTTCAAGACACAAAAGACAAGTTTCAATCAATCTCTTCATCTGTTAAAGATACTGAGAAATATGTCAAGGATGTAAAATTGAACAAAGATAAATATAACAACTATTGGATAAAAACTATTATGGTAAATAATATGAGTTCTTCAATTTCCTTCAGTGGAAGGGCTTTTAGTATACCTGGTAGAACATCAATTAAAGTATCTCTAACAAAAGTTTCTCCTCTCCTTCTAGTAATATATTCAAAACTAGAAAAAGCAATGAAACAAGAAAAAGTATCAAAGAACAAAAACCTTATGGATGAAGCTTTAGAAAGAAAAGATAAGACCATCTGTAATATGCAAGGAGAAATTTGTATTTTTTTCAACAACCTTAAAGATGTAAATCTTGATGAAATAAAGGATGTTAATATATCAGGTGAAATGACATTTCGTTCAATAGTAGTTAACGATAATTTTAAAATTACCTTTAATATAAAAAATGTTGTCGTTGAATCTGATAATGAAAAAAAGTATATCGATATCGATGGTAATATACAACTGAAAGTATAGATGAATTTCAGTTTAAGTAAAGTTTTACTTTATAAATATGCTAGACTTTCCTGATTCTCCATATGACAAATTTGAGAATTGTCCTGCGTGTGAAAGACAGGGATTAAACACAGAGTCAAAAGCCTATAAACAATGTATATTCTGTGATTATCTTCTAATTAATGATAATAAAAAATATAAAAAGGAAAATAATTCTTTTAGATTTACACCAAAAATGAATTACTTTACAAGATTGATTAGAGAAATGAATGTAAAGTATGAGGATGATAACACACCTTTCCTTACAAGGGAAGAAACTGAACGTATAAGAGAAATGTTCAAAGGATTGTTGTTGTATATTATTCATGGATGTAATTTTCAGGGAAATATCAACACAAGATATTGTATAAATAAAATAATGGATTATCTTGAAATTAAACCTGAACTTAGGATAAAATATAGAGTTTCTAAAAAAGCCAATAATAAATTAAATAACCTGTTTTTCAAATATATAAATGAATGATTTTTTACCTATTTGGGAAAATAAGATAAAATTTAACAACCATAAAAATCTCCCAAATTCATTAAGATGTCTCATAGTTGGTTCAAGTGGATGTGGAAAAACCTGCTTACTTTTAAAAATGCTCCTCACTCCCAACTTTTTAGATTATGATAATTTAATAATTTTCACAAAGTCGAGTTTTCAACCAGAGTATCAACTACTCTCACAAGGTTTTAATGCTGGTCTTCAAAAAGAAGATATAATAGGTTTATTTAAACGTCAAAAAAACCTAAATGATTATAACATTGAAGATATAATTCAACTATTTTGTGATACACAGAGATGTAAAAAGAAATCAAATCTTATAACTTGTATTCTTAGTGATAATACGGATGATATACCGTCTCCCCAAGATTTGGATAAATCAAAAAAGAACCTCGTTATCTTTGATGATTGTGTTAATGAGAGAAACCAAACGGTAATGGACAGCTACTACACAAGAGGGAGACATTCTTCTTGTAATTGTATTTATCTTAGTCAATCGTACTTTCAACTTCCTCGTCGTTCCATCAGAAACAATGCTAATACTTTTATTTTATTCAAGTTAAATTCAATAGATATCAATAATTTTTGGAGAGATAATTGTTCTACATTATGTAGTAAAAAGAAATTTGAGGATTATATGAAGCACACGACTGAAAATATAAATATATTGTTGTGAAACAAGATGAGATATTAAGGGATATATTTTTTGTTTTATAAACAACTACATATATAAATGACAACTATTATTATAAATCTTGTGGGTAAATCTGCTTCTGGAAAAAACTTTCATAAATCAAGGTTCTTGTGTAGTACAAATGAGAATATTGTAAATTTACTTAAAAACACCCCGTGATACGCATTGTATCAACAACAACTAGAGCAATAAGACCTGGAGAAGTAAAAGGTGAAGATTATCACTATATTTCAGTGGAGGAACATATGCGATTGAGGAATGAAGGACAAATATTTGAGGAGGTTTCTCTTGGTACAACAAAATATTCACATTGTAAGAGTGAGTTAAAGAAACTAAAATCTGGTGGTGTTGGGATATTAGAAACTAATCCAGAAGGAACGAGACAAATTATTAAATATCTGAGCGGAGTGAAGATTTTATCATTCGGTTTTGATGTTGATGAAGAAACTCAACACAAACGTATGAAAAGCAGAGATGCAAGGATTAGTGAAGAAGAAATTACAACTCGCATTAATGTTAATAAAGAATTTGATGAAATATTTAAAGAAAAGGATTTATTTGAACACATCTACTTGAATGATGAAGAAAAGGAAAATTTCCCTGTTGATCTTTACAATTCATTAAATGATATTTTACAATAAATAAATGGATACAAAAGAAAGAGCAAGAAGATTTAAGGAACATCAAGAGTTGGTTTCAAAAGTTGTAAAACAACAGGAAGACATAAAGAAGAAACGCAGACAGAAACTAACGGGCGAAGAAGCATTTGAAAAAACAAGAGAAATTTTTTAAACCACTTTTAAAAACTTCCCAAGAAAAAATGAAAGATGTTTCCACAGTTCCCACAGTAGAATATACTCCTAGAAAGCTTCAAATGTTAAAAGATTTCAGTCAAATGACGGAGGAAGAATTAGAGCATTTAGGAGAATTAGAATATGATGATGAAGGTTTATTTCAACAACTGGAAGAGATTAATCAACCCCCTGATTATATTGTGAATGCTGTTCAAAACAATGAATATTCAGCGGATTCAAAAACCAAAGCAGGACTCATTCCAACAGAACAACCAGCAATATTTCTTCTTGTTCAAGAAAAGGTATTGATATTTAATGATGAATTAAGGTTCTTAAGTTCTGCTCAACGCCCTGTTAAACTAACTCCGAGATTAATGTTTCTTCTCACAAAAGATGGAAGACAAGGTTCAACTGTGAGGGATGAATCAAAGTATATTGATAAACCATTAGATATGGAAAATAATGATGATAGAGTATATATTGATTTGCTGAACACTCTAAATTATAAGGTTATTCTTTCTGGTAAAAGTAGGAAGAATGAGAAGGAGAAACACATTATTCAGGCTTTAAGTATCCTTGGTTCAGGTATTAGTTTTCTTCCAAATGACCCATCGCAATTAGTTAATAGACTGTTATTGTTGTTTGGCAGTAAGAAGGCTGGAAATAACAATTGTTTTAATGAAGCATCAGCCATTTTAGACCAGTTGATGAACATGAAAATAATTAAGAAATATCAATATAAAGACATTTTATCTCATATTAAATAAGATGAGAAGCACAATCCTGAGTTTTAATTTCACAACAAGCGACCACACATCTTCATTCCCATACCCACTACAACTTGACACAACAAAAGAATATGAGGCATCTTTATTGTCCATGGAGACTTATAATACCTTATTTAATATAACCGAGAAAAATGACAAGTTTAGTTATAATCCGGGAAGTGGATACAAAACGATAACAGTCTCACCGGAGCTTACGAGATTTCTCAAATATCTTCCGAAATTGCTCGTCTTATGAAAGAACAGGGTGATGAACCAAAAAATATTATTATAAACATTCAAAAACATACTTCAAAATCAACGATTAAAGTTAAAAATAACTACAAGGTTGATTTCACAATTGATAATTCATTTAGAGAGTTATTAGGTTTCTCCTCAAAAAGATTGAAACTAATGGGACGTTTTACAGTGATAATGTCATTCAAATATCCTCAGGAATAAATTCGGTGTTAATTCACTGTGATTTGATTGATGGTGCTTATAATGATGGATTAAAAACAAATACAATATTTTCATTCAGCGCATACTCAACCCCAATTGGTTATAAATTCAATATGGAGCCTAAAAATTTGGTTTATCTACCTGTGTCAGGAAAAACCATACACAGAGTAAATTTTAGGATAACCGACCAAGATAATCGTGTGATCTCTTTTAATGGAGAAGTTATATCCATCAGAATTCACCTACGTGAAGTTTTTCAATAAATAAATACGATGGTTATTGTGAGGAAGCACGAGTTGGGAAAATATAAAATAATTACAGGGGATGGGATGTTCCTTTCCCCGTACTACAAGGGTGAAGGTATGTATCTTGGTAGAGGATACTATAAACCTAAGAGACAAAGGGGTGTTGGACATCAATTTAGAGGAGATGGGATAATTGATACTCTCATGGGTATTGGTTCAACTATTCTTAAACATAAAGACCTAATTGGTTCAACTGCTTCTGCTGTGGGAAATGTAGCAGGTGCTGTAAAGAGTATAAAAGATGCTCAGAAAGAATCTCATAAATTACAAGCAATAAAAAAAATTAAGAAAGGTAAAACTCAGTTGTCCCCCCAAGAACGACAGAAAATAATTCAAATACTTGGATCAGGGTTTCAAAAGTTTTAACATCTTTTTTCCTAAATAAATACAAGTATGGAAGCAATTGATAGTATCTATGATTTGGATGATACTATTATTATCTCAAACTCCACTAAAAAGAAGATTACTTCAAGGTAAATGCAATAACTGGAACAGACTGGAATACAAATGGTACAAAAAGTTTTGAAATAAATAATCAACAAACCTATTTGAATCTCTCCGAAAGTTTCTTGTTGTGTAAATTTAAATTCACTAAGGCTGGGAATAACACAAACGCTACACTTGTAAATGATTTCTTCTGGAAAATGTTTGATAGTGTGCGATTGTATATTGGAACACAAGAAGTTGAAGCGGTTGATTATGTCTCTGCTGTATCTGAAATGATGAAATTTACACTCTATACATTCAGTGATAGAATGGGAAAGGGGTCTGTCGAAGGTTTTATTCCTGATATGTCAACGGGAACAAACACAGACCCTGGATATATTCAAAGGAAAGGAATGTATAATGATGATACAAAAGCAGAAAATAGTTTTACTGTGGCAGTTCCTCTTAAAGGTATATTTGGATTTTGTGATTATGATAAAGTTCTGTATGGTCTTAAAATTAGATTTCAACTACAAAGGAATGATAATGAAAATAGATTGCTTTTTGGTGTTGGTAATGCTTTTGGTGATCAGAATAAATTTGTAATTGAGGAGATGAGTTGGTATATCAGTGAATATACTCCTAATCTTAAAACAGAAGAGATGTTGAATCGAAGACTTAACTCAAAGAGACCACTCAGTGTATCATACCTCAAAAGAAGATGTCAACACGTTAAACTCAATCAAACTACTTACACGTGGAATTTGGGTGTTCTGGAAGGAAAGCCACGATATCTGTGGATGATTTTTAAAAAGCCAGATGGTGATACTGCGACTGATAAGAATAATGCATTGAGTGATAATGCTAAGGTGAAACAACTTCGCGTTTCTCTAGATGGAACATTTTATCCACGAGATAGATTGGAAATTAATTGGGAAAAAATGATTTTGCTGAAGCATACAAGTCTTACCAAAAGGTGTGTGAAAGTAATGGAAATAAAGAACCTATTTTGGATATGACAGCATTTAAAAGTTTGTATACAATCTATACGTTTGACCTGAGCGCTCAAAAGAAACTATAAAGTCTAATCGAGTGGATACTTCCCTATACATTGAAAGAGGAGAGAGTGAAGAAGTTGATACATATTGTTTGCTTTTGGAAGAAACAGAATTGCAGATTAATACAGATAATGGTGTGATGATTAGTCTCACATAATTTTTTGTTAAATAAATGAGTGGCAAAGTACCAACTGGGGTATATGTTAATCAAATCAATCTTCATAAACTATCATCTTGTGTTCAAAATCAAAAGCCTTGTACGATTAACGTTAATACAATTCAGAGAAAAGGAGCAGTAAGAATTGATGTTTTGCTCACAAGAGAACAGGTTAAAATCTTGAATGACACTGGCTCACTTAAAATTAAAATGACAAAACCAATGTTGAAAAAATATTCAATAAGAGAGACGAGTGGAGGATTTCTCCCATTTCTAATTCCTTTATTTGCTGGTTTAAGTGCGGTTGGAGCATTGACGGGTGGTATTTCAACAGCGGTCAAAACTGCCAACGAAAGGAAGGCTCAACTCCAGGCTCAAAAAGAATTGGAAAGACATAACAAAGAGTTGGAGAAACAAATTAGTGGAAGTGGTGTAATTGTAGATTTTGCTGAAAAACTTGAAGGTCTGCCTGATAAAGCGAGATTGTTAGTTGGAGATATGCTTTCTTCTATAGCACAAGCAGGTGTAAAATTAACGAAAAGAGGTAATGGATTATATCTTTCTAATAAATAAATGAGCATTGATGAGTGGTTGAAAGAATTTGGAAAGAATACAACATCAAATTTACAACTTGTCAAATATTGTAAGAAATTAAAAATTCATAATGTGATTATTTGTATGAGATGAATTAACAAATGTGTCGAAACATACAAAGAATATTATTATGAACTTAGAAGATAATGATGGGAACGGTTCTCATTGGGTTTGTATTTTTAATAGTCAAGACAAATATTATTTTGATAGTTTTGGTCTTCCACCACCTGTTGAAGTCATAAAATTCTTACAGAATGGTGTTTATCAAACATTTCAAGTCCAAGAATTAAATTCCAAGTGTTGTGGTCAATTATGTCTATATGTGTTATTTCAACTCAACAAAAATAAAAAATTTTATGATATTATTTTTAATCTAATATAAATGACTTATGTTGGTAAAGATGGTTCTATCTTTGGTGTATCTCAAGAACTGGATATTGATTTATCAAATTATTACACAAAGGCACAGGCTGAACGATATAAATATAATATAAACAAAAATATTAACATGAAAAATGCTTATAAATTAAAAAATTATCCAAGCCCGACTGACGCGAATGACTTGGTGAGATTAAGCGATTTATCACAATATATATACTTAAATAAAACGGCTGTGTATTCTAAAGATACAGAAGTGTTGATATTATCTCCAGGTCATACAGAATTCACAGTTCGAATTAAAATAAATTTTTATAAAGAAGGGCGTATCGTTTGTATGAGAATAGAACAATGGGGGTATGATATGAATGATTTAGGGTATAATTGGTCATTTAAAATTAACCTCGAAGACCTGGAACAATTAAATCAGTCTCGTAAGGAAGAATATTATCCACTTGGTATCGAGAATGAGTTTTGTGGAGCCACGATTAGTAAACAACAAATAAAAGAATTTAATAAGGGTAAATATAATAATGGTTTTGCCCTTGTTTATCTCATGAAAACAGAAAAAACAGGATTATATATAATAAGTAAGGAAATACAAAATGATTTAACTATGGGAAGATGGGGAGGTGTTTCGTGCCATAATATTATTCTAACATATATTTCTAATACATAAATGACAGCAAGAAGGCTTCAAGAAAATTATCATTTCTGTGTCCAAGCATACCTTCAAGAAAAGGGTATTCGGTATTTTAATAAATATGTTCTACAACATAAGAATGAGGTATTTTCAATAAAAGATTGGCATTATGCTGATGTTGATAAACCAACAACTTTAGATTTAATTAGAATGTTAAATAATGAAAAAATTATAAGGTTAAGAAAAGGTAAGGCTCTTTTAGAAATTCAAAAGAAATTTTATTGGTATCCTGTTGTAAAAAAATTATTTTGGATACAGGAATAACAAGAAATCCTGATGAATATATGTATAATATTCTATGGGGTGTAAACGATTCAAGTATAGTAAGGGATGAGGAAGGAGTTGAAGAAGAGAGGGAAGAGGAGGAAAAGGAGGAGGAGGAGAGAGAGAAGGAGGAAAGAGAGAAGAGAGAGAGGGAGGAAAGAGAGAGAATGAATAAATATCAAAATATGGAAACCAGTGAGATTCAAAAAAGAATAGAGGTATTAAAGAAAATAACTTATCTCACCAGGGAGGAATACAAAGAATTAAGAAGTCTATTTGCAATACTTTCAACAAAACTATTAGCATCGAGAAGACATGTATTTTAATTCAAGTTTTTTCTTAAATAAATGGAGGAGAGAGTGAAGGCATTTCTAAGGATTCTTTATGTTTTAAAAATTAAGATTCAAATGTGCATGTTGGAAACTAAAAAGGTTTTTGCACTCTGCAGAAATTTTTCTCATAAATAAATGAGTTATTGTCTCAAATGTAAAAAGAAAACTAATACTAAAAATATTTCATATATTAAAAGTAAAAATAACAGGGTTATACAAAAAGGTATATGTTCGGTGTGTGGTTCAAAAAAAATCAATTTATCTCCAAACACAAACTCGGAGGAGATATACAAAAGTTTTTATCAGGAAGTAAATTTACAACTACTGGAATACCAGGGGAATTACATCTTCCAGGGTATTCTTTCTGTGGTCCAGGCACAAACTTGGATAAAAGATTAGATGAGGCAGACAATCCTAAATCCTGGAGTAAACCAATCAATAGAGTTGATGAAGTGTGCATGAGACACGATATTGATTATGGGAATACCACAACGTTGGAAGAAAAGCATGAAGCCGATAGAGAAATGTTGTATAATTTGTCTCTGATACAAAATCCAACCTTGAGAGAAAAAGTTGATAGGTTCATCGTGAAGAAGATGATTAGTGCTAAATTGAAACTTGGACTTGGAAATTCAAAAACTTATAGGCTCTAATGATGCCATTAAGACTGAAGAGCAATTAGCTGATGAATTACATAAACCAATATTCACAAAGTTTCAGAGAAGGAAAGTTTATTCCAAGGAAGTTGATTATATCTGGTCTGCTGATTTGATTGAACTCAATAATGATAAGGGGTACAAGTATGCTTTAACCGTTATTGATTTGAGGAGTAGATATGCGTGGGTTGTCCCTTTAAAAAACAAAACAGGTAATACTCTTATGTTAGCTTTTCAACAGATATTTAATAAAAGTAAGAGAAAACCTAAGAAATTGTGGACTGATGAGGGTAGAGAGTTTTATAACAAGACATTTATGAATTTTCTAAAAAATAACAGTATTACATTATACAGTACCTTTAATGAAGGGAAGGCAGTTGTTGTTGAACGTTTTAATCGTACCTTAAAAGAGAGACTATATAAAAAATTCACACAACTCGGTTCACAACAATGGTTATCTTTTATTCAGGATATTGTGGATAAGTATAATGACACGATTCACACGTCAACGAATATGAAGCCATCAGAAACATTTACAAAATTAAAATATGAAAAAGAGATTAATGTCAGAAAACCTAAGTTCAAAGTTGGTGATATCGTAAGAATATATAGGTGGAAATCTCATTTTGAAAAGGGTTTTACTGAACGATGGACGAAAGAACTTTTTAAAATTGTTGATGTAATAGATACAGTTCCTTGGACTTATAAAATATATGATTTGGAAGGGAAGAGATTTTAGGTTCATTTTATTCACAGGAATTACAAAAGACAAAACTAAGCAGATAATACACCTTTGTGGACACTAGAGGGACAAGTCCGAGGTGTATTACAGTATATAATGTGTGTCAAGGGGGACGTTCTTAGATCTGTGAACCCCAAACACAGAATCCTCAACTGAATAGTCAAGGCTTAACTTTTGTTTGTGTGTGTGTGTGTGTGTAATGGGAGCAATAGGTTGGCGCTTCACTCCCTCCTACTATACACCGTTGTGGACACTCGAGGGCCAAGTCCGAGGTGTATAACAGTATATAATGTGTGTCAAGGGGGACGTTCTTAGATCTGTGAACCCCAAACACAGAATCCTCAACTGAATAGTCAAGGCTTAACTTTTGTTTGTTGATGTGTATGTGTGTGTGTCCCAACCCTCACATTCAAAATCTCAACCCCAACCCTCACATTCAAAATCTCAACCCCAACTCAATCCTCGCCCAACACAATGTCTTTTTCAAAATGAGATTTCCACCTATATATATATATATATATATATTTACGTTTTTTTTTTTCTTCTTCCAATTCTGTCTTTTAAGGCTTTCAGGTTTGATGACATAGAAAGAGGGAGTAAGCCTGCACTTTCTTCCCAGAACTTTCTTGATCTTGCTCCCATCAAGCACCATCCGACAAAGAACTACATCGATAGGTTTAGATCCCAAAGAGTGATAGCAACTCCAAAAGTCTCCAAAATATAAATAAATAAAATAATAATAATAATAAATAAATAAATAAATAAATAAAAGCCCCCAAAAAAGTTTCAAGTGTCCAACATAAACCCAACTTTCCAAGTCTTCAAGGTATAACCACATTCCCGTTGAGTTTCCAAGATATGTATCACATTGTGAGTTATCAATCCAGAACCCACATTTCAAGTATTCAAAGTAAAACCAACTTACAAAGTCTCTTAAGGATAACTCATTTACTGATTTTTTCAAAATTTGTGAGTCTCCAAGGTAGGCCCCATATTTAGAACCATCTTGGCAGAACCCTTTTCCTGAGTCTCCAAGGTAGTTATTTAAACCATCAAGGCAGAACTCATTTACTGATTTTTTCAAAATTTGTGAGTCTCCAAGGTAGGCCCCATATTTAGAACCATCTTGGCAGAACCCTTTTCCTGAGTCTCCAAGGTAGTTATTTAAACCATCAAGGCAGAACTCATTTACTGATTTTTTCAAAATTTGTGAGTCTCCAAGGTAGGCCCCATATTTAGAACCATCTTGGCAGAACCCTTTTCCTGAGTCTCCAAGGTAGTTATTTAAACCATCAAGGCAGAACTCATTTACTGATTTTTTCAAAATTTGTGAGTCTCCAAGGTAGGCCCCATATTTAGAACCATCTTGGCAGAACCCTTTTCCTGAGTCTCCAAGGTAGTTATTTAAACCATCAAGGCAGAACTCATTTACTGATTTTTTCAAAATTTGTGAGTCTCCAAGGTAAAACTTGTATTCTGGCTCATCAAGGTATAACTTGTTCAGTGGGTATTGTCTTGATAACTCACAATGAGTACTATTGCTGTAAAACTCTTTTTCAGGATTTTGCTGGTCTCCAAGGTATAACTCTTTGGTTGGGTCATCAAGGACGAACTCGTTCTGTGGGTCTTGGTCGCTCATAAGGTCTTCAACCAAGCCAACAATTTCGCCCCAAGTTGTAGCAAAAGCAGTATTTTCATTTCGTATTTCAGACACAATTTCCTGTGAGAGAAAATAATAATGTATTAATTAAGTTATTTAATTATTAAATGAGTATGCTTCAATCAAAGTTTGAAAATAGGAAAATAAAAAATCTTACCTCAATAGATAAGAGGTTTGAATCCAGTTCATCAACTTGAAGGTTTAGTTCCATAGAAGACAGAGAGTTCCAAGGAACACCAAAGTCATCCCACTCAAGGTCTTCAACCAAGCCAACAATTTCCCCCCAAGTTGTAGCAAAAGCAGTATTTTCATTTCGTATTTCAGACACAATTTCCTGTGAGAGAAAATAATAATGTATTAATTAAGTTATTTAATTATTAAATGAGTATGCTTCAATCAAAGTTTGAAAATAGGAAAATAAAAAATCTTACCTCAATAGATAAGAGGTTTGAATCCAGTTCATCAACTTGAAGGTTTAGTTCCATAGAAGACAGACAGTTTGAGACAAGCACACAGAACACCATTGCCAGCAAGAACAAATGTTTAAAATGGAGCCTGGGTTTGAAGCTTTTATAGAGAAAGAC
>NW_028222080.1:30000-52500 GCF_056783735.1 Eptatretus burgeri
AATCTCAAACTCTTCAGTTTCTTGTGTGAAGCTTTAATCTAAGCACAACAGCATGTCTGTATCTGAACCTCGCTTTACTTGCATACTCTTGCCTTCCAGGTTCTGTTTGACGTTTGGCCTTCTCTCCTTGGGAAACTTTGCTTTGGAGAGCCTCATGCCAGTTATCATTCAATGCAACCCTTATGCCTTCGCCTCCGAATACTCGACTGTCTGCAAAGTCCTGAAACCCTTCTACTCACGCGTTATTCACCAAGCAATTCCAATATAACTTTGCTTGTGTTCATTCCGTGTTTGTACCCGGTGTGAAAGCAGGCATGAGCTTTGCTCTCATCACTAAAGGGTTTAAACCTCATGTTTTTACTCCAAAAATCTTGACTTTGAGTTCCATGGACGATCTTTCTGAAACACGATCTCATACCTCCAGCAAAAGGTAAGATGTTCGTTTATGCAAGGATGCCAAAGCCTGCTCTTTGTGCCTCCACAATCTGGAAATGGATTTGTGATTGGAGGCTTCAGAGGTATGCACAGTTGGCTCTGAGTGTGTACTCTGGGTTTTAATCCCAAACCAAGAATAAGATGTTGTCTTGATGTTCCACATGTAGGGTGAAGCATCATTGTGGAACCATCTCTCAGATGGACATTAAACTGGTTGTCCCTTTTGGAGGACATTAGTTAGTTGATGTTAAAGATCCCACGGTATCTTATGTGGAGTCACCGAGCCATCGCCGACACCTTGAAAAAAATTTAAATTCCTGCCATAACTACGACTGATAGAGGGATGCCAAACTACCCAGTAATACCCCAAGGCTGAGAAATGGCTTCGGTAGAACCAACGCTTGTAATACAGAGTGTAATACATCAGATCGGATGGCAAAGCCTTGAATATTTATTTTGTCTGGGTTAAATTTCCAAACCAACCGTAAACTTCCATTCTGGTCTGTCCTTTGAAGGCAGGTTCTTGAATCAACCAATAGGTCATTCGGAGAGGATGTTACATCGGCGATCATATGTGTCAATGTTTGCTTGCTTGTGGAATTTAAATAACTCTCTATCTTTCAAAGAGTAGGCCATTGTTTTCCCTTGCCTCACCAAATTCCTGTCCTGACAAACAAGTGAACTCCATAAAATTCCCTACCATGTATTGGTAAGGATGTAACCAGCAGACCAGATTCCACATTGAATCTCAGGCAAATATGCAATCATGAACTGATGATACAGTATTACTCTTTCAATAAACTCTACTCCTCTAATACAGTATTACTCTTCCTTGCTTTCCCCTTCCCCCGTCTCCCTTCTTTATTTTGCAGGAAGATCAAAATAAGAAAATGTACAAGAAGCGAACTTGACAAAAAACGACTTGCGAAAGCTAAATCTCGAGCAGCCTGAACTCCTGAAGAGCAAGAAAGAAGACGAGGGGCAACTGCAACAGGAATGGCTGCATCCAGGAAACAGCCCTGGAGGGTAAAATAAAAGTCTGCATTCTCCTACAATCCAGCCATGGATTATGCTTCTGATCCAAGATAATATGTTTCGGCGAGATACCATGTATGACTGTACGTTTACAATATTTTTTTTTGTCCTTTCACCATTCTATCCCATTCATTCCTGCAGGAACGGCAACAGATCGAAGATGCCGACAATAATTTCGCCCAGAATCAGTGAAAACACGATTGAGTAGATGTCATCTCTAAATGCGATGAACTGCAGCATGAAAATGGATCAGCTGTTTCAATTTTATGAGAAGAGAAAGGAACACCTCAACATTTCACAGTAAGTTTCTGTGTTACACTGGAGTGTTTCCGACTCGTATGCTTGGGGCAGTACACGTGTGCTACCACACTAGCTTTGGGGAATGCACACCTACCTTTGAGCTGTGTCACCTGGCTTGAATCTCGACCCAGCAATAACATGTGATGTTGGTGTTTCACATGCGGGGTCAGGGATCAATGTGTGCACCATGCATTGGAAGGTTATCAAGCCAAAATAGCCATCTGCCAGCATTGGATGTTGAGAGACTTTAACCCTATTCATCCTGGGCTTTTTTGAAGTATTTTGAGGATGGCGTGGGGGGGGGGGGGTCAGTCCCGTGGATGAGACGTCCAACTGACACAAGGTTTGCTGTATAGATACAAAATATTACTAATATCCAATATCATTGAATTAGCCCACCCTTCACCTAAATAGGGTTAAAGATCCCACAGTGTCACTGCAACATCAGTCTGTTATCATCAGAATCCCAAACAGGTTATAAATTCTTGTTCAAATCATGTCAGTTGAAACCTGAGGCTTGCGCAGCCAGTTTGTGAAAGTCAAAACGTTCCCAGCCAAACCCACAAATCCATGCATCCATTGGGATCATACTCTGTACAGAGCATTGGTGTTAAGCCGCAGTCTGTTGGGCCATTGGGCACAATCATGGACGGGTCACCGCTCCAACACAGGATACTCAAATGGCTCAATCATCCCAGCAAGCTGGTACTCATTTTGCTGACCTCTGAAGGATGACAGGCTTAGTCAAACCCAACTGGTATTAATTCAACAGCAAAGCAGGATTTCACCTCAGGACCCTGGGATCCCAAGCCCCCCATTCGGTGAATCTTTTTCTCGACCAATTTACAGAAACATTGACAGTGAGTCAGTAAATTGCAAACATGGTGAATCTTGTTTCCTTATTAATGTGGACAATTTTCTGTTTAAATACAGGACTTGTACATTGTACATCAGTTGTAGACTTTCTAAAGTTCCTATCTCAACACAAATATTTCCATGAACTTTTGCACATATGATATTGACACTGAGTGCTGGGAATTGATCGCTTCCTGTCCTTGCAGTGTTTGGTGAAAGTACGGATGTGCACCTACTGGGAACAGGATAGCCAGCTTGATGCATTGGTATTTTCAGTAACAGGATGTTGAGAAAGGAGTTCGCTGATATATTGTTGCGGTTATGGAAAATGGCCTACATGCATTCAGACACGTAGCAGTTCCCAGAGTCAGTTATATCTTCAAGTTATATCCTCAGAATAGATTTCCTTCCCATTGTTTAGACTTTAGAGGGATGAGGGACAATTGCGTTGTGTGGGTTAACCTATGTCTTTCCCCTTCATCTAACTTGCAATCCACGCTCCATCCACCTTCGCATCCAGTATTGTATCCAGTATTTGTTCCCCACCACGCTATGCTCCTCACCCCAAATATGTCATTCCCCGCAACATCTTCAGCATTTTTACTGTGATCCCATGTAATGCCCTCACCCCCATGCCTATCAAACCCAGAAACCCCCATGGAAAACTTCCATCGCTTAATTTAAACCACTCGTTCGTTCCTCCATCTCATACATCCCAACCAATGAGAGGAAACCACGAGCGAGTGGGAAGGGCCTCAAACAACGCCTGCGCTGGCCCCAATAAAAAGGAAATGTGCGGGTGGACAAGCGCAACCGCCATGGAGCAGAACCAGCGAGAGGGAACAAAACTCTGCCTGAACGAGCAGTCTTTACATAGGCTGTGCCGGAGCAGACTCTGCCTGAACGAGCGGTCATCACGTTCGCTGTACCGGAGTGAGATTGCCTGAACGAGCTGTTAATTGCCTGCACGAGTCACTTTTCGACGAGCAAAGTAGCGTGAGAATCCGAAGGCAGACACCTTCACGAGAACTGTTGAACCCAGCGGTTCCAACCACTTCACACCACATTCCGACACCACATCAGCACACCCCATTATCCCTTTTCACCAACACCCTCTCCCTGTTTCACTTTTGGGCCCAACATAGGCAAGCATTTTTGTGTCCAGTAAGCCAGGAGTCAAACCAAGACTCTGCTCTTCCTCTAATCTTCTCATACTGTCAGTTACATTCCCAGGTGATTGATGGCGCCATGTCCTATATTTAGCTGGAGATAAAACTGAACAAGTGGGCCCCGTAACCGCTAAGATGAATCACTTTTTTCTTGTCTTTTAATTGGGCATTTCTATTGCAATTTCAGTCCATGCACTGTGAAAAACATGCCTACGATTGCCATTGTAATTAAATGCCATTGCTGGTTGATTAACTATTGGTTTATTGTGCTGATTGAATAAATGTACTTGCTGAACTGAACTGAACGGTGGGATATAATGAAACATTTCTGACCTGTTTGCTTTCATCATTTTCCCCAGTTGGTTGATTTAATGTGCAAGTATAGACAGAAGGGAAGTTATACCCCACCGAATGCTCTGTGATTAGCCAATAACAATCCACAGTTCACTCGGCCACACATAATAAATAGATGTGTGGCTGTTGAAGGTGTGGCCTCCCTGTTCGGGTTGCCAAGCCAACGGTAAGGTAATGCGCAACCAAGGAGCGAGAACCCTGTTAGGTTTGGTGATACAAACCCGGCAGGGATGGTTGCCTAGCAATCCGTCAGACCGCAGAGTTATCTGTGGCTGGCGGCCCTCAGGTCTGGAGGTCGGGGAGAAAGTCCGAGGAGCACCTCGCGGTAACTCCCCGACTCCAGTTGTGAAACAACATTATGGTCTGAGGTGGCTTTCTTATTCCTCAAACTCGATACCAGGAAAGCTTTTCAATGGAAAAGATAGACTGTTTTACACTTCAGGGACAAACTGGAAGGCTGGGCAGCAAGAATCACATCCCAATGTAATATTGTACTATTCCATGTGTAAAGGTACAATCGTTATTCTATAATAGTACTGCAGTGTTGTTACATTATTGTGCCAAATATATTTTCATTATTTGTGCCAAACTTTGCCTGACCTTGAACGGGTGAATTATTGGGTTGATACTCATGGGAGCTTTTGAAATTACTCATGCATAAATCGGTCTTTGGTGTTATTATCAGGGTTATCTTGGTGATCACGTTGTTTATAACACAGACATCAACATGGAACATTCATTCTTTTGTGATAACATGTTTCTCTCCATTGTTGCAGATCTCTCTCCAAGAAACTGGTATTCCATAATGTGAAAACTCAAGTAACGCTGCACCATCTCGAGACTGAATGGAAGAAAGAAGTGGCAATCGCTGAAGATATTGAAGCCGATAAACAGATTGTGAAAGGTATTGCAGCCAGTAAACAGATTGTGCTTTAAATGGGACAATGGTTTCATTGTTGAGCTTCATCCAAGGGAGGTCACTGGCACAGCATTGGATTCAAGAATCACCCGATGACTGTGAAACCGTGATCCGCTCTCAATACCATTTGCACAGCATAAAGGAGGGACCGCACTTGTCAAATGATTCGTGAACAACTGTACACAGCAAGGATTGGAGGTGCTTTGTGCATTGTAACCTATTGGAAGTCCTCCTTTGTCCCTCAAGAATCAAGTGATGGAGTCGAAGGAGATCGTAAGAGGAGGGAGAATGTCTCGAGCCGCCATTGAATCCGTTGGTAAACAGCAGATGGGCAAAACTGCTCAATGTCCCTCTCATTGCCTTAGGTTTGTGATTAACTCATTTGTATGTAAAGCAGGTGTACCAGTGCTATAGATATCTATCTTATACTCATAAAAGTGTGTGTGTGTGTGTGTGTGTGTGTGTGTGTGTGTGTGTGTGTGTGTGTGTGTGTGTGTGTGTGTGTGTGTGTGTCAGTGTGTCTCTTCCATAACTCCAAAACTATCAAACCTAACAGCCTGAAACTTTGCATGCGTACTAAGAAAACTCCAAGGAAGTGCAAGAGTGAAAATTGGGTGTGTGGGTTCATTAAAACATCCATTTTGAAGATAATTAACGGCCTTATTTAATTATATCCTTCATCAAGCGATCCTCAGCCACCTCACGATCTGAGTCTTAAGGTGTTTCCTGGCTAACCTCGTTGGGGACTTAAACCGCCATGTTTTCTGGCCTGCTCAACCATGACTTGACTTGGAACAGGCCGTGGCGATTAATTAATGATAAAGTTGTTGTTTTCACTTTCCTCACTCATATTATTGAATGTCTGTTCATCATAGCTGCACAATTCGGACATATTTGACATTTCAGGCGTCTTTGGGAGGTAAAAATAAAATAATGTCCACACGTCACATCCACCGAGCTGCATGATGGCGGGCGGTCCCTCGGCTCCTCGGGTGGTGCCTCGCCGGCTGAAAATCTTGTGCAATTTCATTATTTAACTTTTCGTGCGATGCGTTTTCATCATATACTCTGGCCACTTTGATATTCATTCATCTAAATAAAAAAATAATTTTTTAACTTCCATCGACCTCGTGCTCGGAGTTCTTTCATGTTGGTTTGAGCTGTAAAAAGTGTGTGCCGACATTTTGTGGTCGCTTTGGATTGTTTTTTTTTTTATCCCCCGCCACGTTTTGGAAGGGGGATATTGTTGTCACCCAGGTCGTCCGTCCGGCTGTCCGTCCGTCCGTCCGTCGGCTGGCTGGGCGTCAACATTTATAGCTGTGAGTGCGATAACTCGTAAACTGTTCGCCATATCGATTTGAAATTTGGGTCACACATGGTACCACCTGAAAAGAAAGAACCCTATTGATTTTGGGTGTGGCCGGATCCAAGATGGCCGACTGGGGCGGTCTGTCCGTCCGTCCGGCTGGCTGGGCGTCAACATTTATAGCTGTGAGTGCGATAACTCGTAAACTGTTCGCCATATCGATTTGAAATTTCGGTCACACATGGTACCACCTGAAAAAGGAAGAATCCTATTGATTTTGGCGTGGTTGATCCAAGATGGCCGACTGGGGCGGCCATCTTGAAAAAATGTTTTTTGTAATAAATGGAAAACCACTTATCTGATTTCAATTATTTTTCAATGGCGGGGGATTCCCCATCTCTGATGGTATATTTTTCTTTCAATTACTTTTTGTTATTTTTTCGCTTGATTCGCATATTTAAAGAATTATATTTTTAAAATGTAATCCTTTGTGGTTCTATTTGTGTGCTTTATCCATGCGGAACTTCAAATAGAACTTGGAACAGGCCGTGTTTGCCCTCACCTCGTAATTTAACAAGCTTAGCGGGAAACCAACCATTACCTCTTTTAATTTGAAAAAGCAAATGTCACTGATGCTTCAATGGAGTTGGGTTCACCTGGAACATATGACGTCAAGAATTAATGCTTGGGTATTACACCACCTTGGTACGGCGACGATGGAGGTACAGACCTAAGCAGTTGGTTATCTTTATATGAACCGGGTTTGTTCTCAGAATCGTTTGAGGTTCTATTTGTGACTTTCAAAGCTCATAACACACGATTTCCGAGCTGTTTGCCGCATTAACATGTTTTACAAAATTTGAGCCTTTTTTTGTTTTTTTACCCATCACATGACAATTGGCAGCTGTTTATAAATAATAATGTATATGCACATCTTGAAACGTCGATAATGCAACGTTTAAAAAAATCATTTGTTGAAGGGTTAAAGCCACACAAGTTTTTGGGGTTGTATACAGTACGTACTGTACTGGGTAATTACACAAACTCCAATTTGCCGATTCCTGTAAAATTGGTGTGTGTGTGTGTGTGTGTGTGTGTGTGTGTGTGTGTGTGTGTGTGTGTGTGTGTGTGTGTGTGTGTGTGTGTGTGTGTGTGTGTGTGTGTGTGTGTGTGTGTGTGTGTGAGATTCATAAAGCATAACATTTTCTCTCTGCTAATTTCCTTCTCCCCCACCCCTCTCACTCTCTGTCCCATCCTCACTCCACCCCTCCGACTACAATTCAGCACTCTATATTCCTCTCCATATATATATATATATATATATTTATATATATATATATATATATATATATATATATATATATATATATATATATATATACACACACGAGGTCTGTCTAAAAAGTAACGGGACTGACTTCACAGAAATTTTATTCCATAAAAACTGTTGAAATCACAGCTTGTCCCCTTCAAAATAGTTTCCCTCCAGTCTCACACACTTGTCCATCCTCTTCCTCCATGATTCGATGCACCCCCGGAAAGCTTCTTCTGGAATCCTCCGGAGCTCCATCATCACGGCCCTTTTGATGGCCTCCACATCAGGAAATCGGGTCCCCTTGCTCACCCCCTTGAGCTTGGCGAATAGGAAAAACTCACAAGGGGCCAAGTCTGGCGAATACGGGGGTTGCTCCAGAGTTGGCACGTTCCTCTCCGCCAGAAACTGTCGGATGCTCAGGGCACTGTGAGCAGGGGTGTTGTCATGGTGGAGCACCCAGGCTCTTGTCCCGGACTGATCTCATGAGGCACTGGAAGATCTCCTTGTACACGTATTGATTCACTGTTTGACCCTGTGGTAGAAACTCGAAGTGGACGATGCCCTTGATGTCAAAAAACGCGATGAGCATCACCTTCACCTTCGACTTCGACATCCTTGATTTCTTTGGTCTTGGTGATGCCGGACTTTTCCACTGACGACTCTGCCCTTTGGTCTCGGGATCGTATTTGAATATCCACGATTCATCGCCAGTAATGACTCTCCTGAGCAGGTCTGGATCGTCGTCAAGGCACTCGATAATGTCTTGACAGACAGCGACTCTTTGCTGTTTCTGGTCCTCGGACAACAGCTTGGGGAACATCTTTGCGCACACCTTGCACATTTCGAGATTTTCAGTGATGATGCTCCAGACAGTGTCCTTGTTGATGGAAAGTTCCTCAGCAATCATCCACACTGTGAGTCGACGATCTGCGTGCACTATCTGCTTCACACGCTCGATGTTGTCCACCATTCTGCTCGATGAAGGTCTTCCAGACCGTGGATCGTCTTCAACCTCCTCCCGTCCCTCTTTGAACCTCTTGTGCCATTCAAATGCACGTGTACGTGACATCGTTTCTTCCCCTTAGACTTGCTACATCATTGCGAATGATTCAGAAAGTGTTTTGCCAAGCTTGGCAAGAAGATTAGCTCTCTGTTCATGACTCATAGGGCAATGACTCAGACTAGACAACGTGTAAAGCACGACCTGTAAAAAATCACAGAATGAGCGCAGTCAACCATCACGAATCATATATATATATATATATATATATATATATATATATATATATATATATATATATATATATATATATATATATATATATATATATATATATATATATATATATATATATTGCTGGAATGTTGCGAAAGACTGTGACGCAACCCATTCATTCAAGTTGTGTAAGTGGAGCACACAGCAGGCTCAGTGCCGTTACTTTTTAGATGGACCTCGTATATATACATATATATGTATACATATATATATATATATATATATATATATATATATATATATATATCTCACACCCTCCCCCCCACCCCCCAACAACCTCGCACCCCTCTCTCCCGGAGTGTATTGCGACGTGTGGTAAGGCGTCACTCTTCTCCCCTCTTCCTTGCTTTCCCTTCCCCTGTCTCCCTCCTTTATTTTGCAGGAAGATGGCTCCTATAAAAATAAGAAAATGTACAAGAAGCGAACTTGACAAAAAACGACTTGCGAAAGCTACATCTCGAGCAGCCTTAACTCCTGAAGAGCAAGAAAGAAGATGAGGGGCAACTGCAGCAGGAATGGCTGCATCCAGGAAACAGAACTGGAGGGTAAAATAAAAGTCTGCATTCTCCTACAATCCAGCCATGGATTATGTTTCTGATCCAAGAGCACATAACTTCCATGACCACAAGGGGCTATGCCAAAGCCATCTTGGCAATGAAAAATGATGCCGTCAATTCCAATGATGAATGAATCCAATTCCAATGAAAAATGATGCCGTCAATTCTTACACAGTTACTTGGCACAATGCAAATATACAAGTCGGTTTATACTGTACCAGACACAAATGAAGCAGTCCACTACCCCCACAGAATTTCTTAAGTCTCCGGAACTACCAGGTGTGCCTTCTCACAATCTGGAGCTCAAGGTTGGTGCACCCATTATGATTCTCAGGAATCTGGACCCACCAACACTCTGCAATGGAACACGTTTGGCTGTCAAGAAGTTTATGCCACAGGTCATTGAAGCCACAATCATGACTGGCCATGCAGCAGGACAGGATGTCTTCATTCCACGTATTCCAATCATCCCATTTGACTTGCCATTTCAATTTTGAAGGCTCCAGTTCCCTGTCTGCCTCAGTTTTTCCATGAGCATCAACAAGGCACAAGGACAATCGCTCAAAGTTGTTGGCCTCAACCTGCAAAGCCCATGCTTTTCTCATGGCCGACTCTATGTTGGTTGTTCCAGAGTTGGCAATGGTAAAAACCTTTTCATCTTGGCTCCACATGGAAAAACATGCAACATTGTCTATCCTGAAGCTCCACAAGGATAAAAAGTTTTTTGAAATGTCAAACACTGTGATAAAATGTGATGTGAAATCCTCAGTGCTGAAGAATAAGAAACAATGCTGGAAAAGAAAGGCAGAAAGAAGAAAGAGGAGAAAGGCAGAAAGAAGGACAGAAGACAGTAGAACAATGAAAAGACAACACAGGAAGAAGGAGAGGCTAATAGAAGAAGTGCTGATACACAAGAAGAAAAAAGTCAGAAGGACAGAAAGATGACAAAAAACAAGGAATAACAAAAATCCAGAGCAACTGAAACTACTCAACAGCAAAAAGCAAGATTAGAAACAAACACAGCAACAATGACTGCATTCTGCCCTCTTGTACCTGTGATCTCCCAGTCTTTGTGTTGTACTGACTGATTCAGGAGGACACAGTTAAAGCCGATGAAACCTTTGTCGCCACTGTGTGAAGTGGGGCCATCGCCGTAAAATACAAAACACACAGTAAATGGCGCTCTGTGTTGAGGCGCGGCGGTGATGGTCATGTGTAACCCTCGACCAGTCAAAGATCCCCGGGGGGTCAAACACAGCAAGGTAAGCCTTGTTCTTATTTGCTGTCTCCCACCTGTCTCTCTGCCCCCCCTCCTTTCCCTCTCTTTTTCACCCTCCCCATCCTCTCACCCCCCCCCCACATTTTCTCTTTCCATCCCTCTCTCCCACCATACTCCCCTCCCTCCCCCTCATCTCATCAGCGAAACAACGGGTGGTATTTGCTAGTTTTTAATATGATGCAATATACGTACTTTTTGCTCCATTTTTGGCCAAGTGAAGCAGTTTCACTTGCTTCTGCTCAATGTGGACAATACCAACAATAACCTCGCATGCTCAAGCATCAAAAGCTGTCTGGAGAAAATTATATAGCAAGTAATTTGAGTAATTCATATTTTTACTTGCTTGTACAGAGGTCAATATATTTTTGTGGTGCCGTGGTGAGGAACGACCGCTAGATGGAGCAGTAGGGCCGTCTCCCACCGAACACCCGGAATTGAAGTTCGTCATCCCAGATAAGTCCGGAGTTGACGGGTCGCTTAAAGGACTGTGGTCGCCAATATTTTCACGGCGTGAGGTAGGGTTTATTTGTCTATTCCAATTTACCGAAGTACTCACACCATCTAACTACCGGGGAAGCCACACCCTTGGCCGGCTTTGTCCGAACTGAGTCGCTGTTACCGACTCGGATCCAGCGTAACCGAGCGGGAATTACCAAAGCCACGCCGGTCCAAATTACAATTTACGGCACAATCGGCCTCCCTAATTCTCAAGCCCAAACCATACTGGGCCAATGAAAGAAAACACAGACAACAAACTGGAACATTTAACAGAGGGTTTATTTACAATAATCGGGAAGGGAGACACAGAGCAGACTTGATCACGAATAAAAAATGCAGGCAAATGTACAATGGCAATCACTTAAACGATTTCTACTTCTCAGACTGGCCACAGACAGACACACCCACCAAAAAAGAAATGGACCTCGTGGGTCTATATTTGGCCCTTCAGCTCAGGAGGGAAAGCGAGCTGAGGGTCAGAGTCTGGCCGGGTACCTGGCCGCCTCGTGCGGTTTCACTGACCCGCACTTGTGGAACTCGGAGTCTATGGAAGGGAATAGGGATCCCCGGCTCGAGGGCTCCAACACAACCCACCACGGTGGGACTTGAACCCACGACCTAGAATCCAACGAGCGCAGCCAGGATCCCACGAACGACCCGGCTAGCCACGAACGATGATCGACACCACGAGCACCACAAAACACCTCCGCCATGACCACCACCACCACGAGCACCAACACGACCACCGACCACCAAGGAACCCCTAAAATGACCACCAAGAAAGATCTCTGAGACAGCTCATCACCCTTCTTATCCCTCCCCCGGGCGGGTGGAGGGATCCGCTCTGAGGGAACTCACCTCTGGATTGGTCGGGCGGGGGGGGGGGGGACGTCGGGCGATCTGTGTCCTCCCCTCATTGGACAAGGCGAACATTCCATCTGGCTGGGGCGGGGTCGGCTCTGACGTGATCTCACCCCCGATTGGACGAGGGGAACATTCCATCTGCCTGGGCGGGGTCGACTTGGAGGTGATCTCACCGCCGATTGGACGAGGGGAACATTCCATCTGGCTGGGGCGGGGTCGGCTCTGAGGTGATGGAAACTCCGTCTACGTTCGTGGCCTTGAACACGTGCGTAATGGAGCTAAAGAAGTGGAGGGGATTGATGTAGAAAACTAACTGGAAAGAAACTCGCAGCGCACACATGAAATTCCCATTAGACATAGGGGAGAGATTCTAACTACCCACATATACTTAACAAAATAACTAAACTTTGGGTCAACTGTATGTGTGAAGGCGAATGGTTTCCAGATTCATAACAATATGAATTTGAATTCATTTCAAACTGAGGTCTATTGGGTCATTAGTTTTGTTGCACCCAGCAGTGTGTATCTGCATTCTGCACCCCTGGATTGCTGGTATAAATTCACCGGAAGAGTTTTTCGTAAAGATTGGAGAACCGCCCACTCCATACAAGCCCTGATTGAATGCCTTTGAGTTGTAGCCTCAAGTGAATAGCCCCTCATGGGTGAGCATGCCTTAGCATCCTTTAAGGCTGGGCTGCTACAGGATTGGGATAGAATATTGACAATCTCGGGTCATGGACACTCTGTTCCATACATCCTTCCCACAATATTTGTTCAGGGCTTGAAGAACAATGGCCATCTGGCTTCATAGCCTCCAAAAAGGAAATCAAATTTGGCAAAATTATTCATTCATTCGAAACACTGAGCTATACCTGGCACCATGACTAAATTGCTGGAAATTGATCAACGGTTCCCTGCCTTGAGTCAAAATGACGACCTGACCAGGATTCTGGGCTCATAACTGCGTCAGCAGCAATAATGCTTTACACAGGGCATGGTAGGTGATAATGATGATAATAATAACATTTCTTATGCTTGACTCTCCATTTGCAAATTCAAAGAATCTGGATACGCTGGCCGTTCCTGGATACAGAGTGCAAGAGATAACTCACCTACTCTTCACAAAACACACCATGGGGGCTTTAAATTCCACCAATGAGGAATGTTGGCAGATTTGTCTTCCAGTTTAACATCCTGCTGGACGATGGATATTCATGAAGAGTTAACCCTGAATGAGAAACACAAAGGTGACAGTTTATAGCTGGGTGAGGATTCAAACCCAGATGAAAGCGCTCAGAGGTGAGTGTGCATCCCTCTCAGGTATCCTGTCAGCTTTTCACCTTGTTAAAAGAATAAAACCACCATTATGCTGCAGCAAACACCATTACATGCAGTGCCTTCAGAAAGTATTCACACCCCATGACTTTTTCACATTTTGTTGTGTTAAAGCCTGAATTCAAAATGGATTAAATTGTAATTTTTTGTCACCGATTTACACAAATACTCCACAACGACAAAGTGAAAACGTGTTTTTCGAAAAATTCTCAAATTGATTAAAAATTAAGAGCTGAAATGTCTTGCGCCAATAAGTATTCAATGCCTTTGCTATAATGCTCCAAATTGAGCTCAGGTGCATCCAATTTCCTTTGATCATCCTTGGGATGTCTCAACAACTTGATTGGAGTCCACCTGTGGCCAATTCAAATGATTGGACATGATTTAGAAAGAAATACACTTTTCTACGAAAGGTCCCACAGTGGTCTGATGAAATGAAAACTGAACGATTTGGCCTGAATGCAAAGGTCTACGTCTGGCGGAAACAGAGCACAGCTCATCACCTATCTAACACCATCCCTACCCTGAAGCATGGTGGTGGCAGCATCATGCTACGAGGTTGCTTTTCAGCGGCAGGGAGTGGGAGACTTTTACGGATAGAGGGAACATTGAATGGAGCCAAATACAGGCAAATAATTGAGGAGAACCTACTTCAGAGTGCAAAATACCTGAGACTGTGATGGTAAACATTTACATTCCAACAGGACAATGATCCAAGGCATACAGCCAAAGCAACACTAGAATGGCTTCAGAACAAGAACGTGAAAGTCCTTGTGTGGCCCAGCCAAAGCCCAGACTTGAAGTCCATTGAGAATCTGTGGAAAGACTTCAAGATTTCTGTTCACTGACCCTCCCCATCCAACTTGACAGAGCTTGAGCAAATCTGCAAGGAAGTATGGGATAAAATCCCCAAATCTGGATGTGCAAAGCTGATAGACAAACCCAAAATGCTGGAATCGCTGCCAAAGGCACTTCTACAAAGTATTGACTCAGGGGATTGAATAGTTGTTGACACAAGACACTTCAGCTTTTCATTTTTCATTACTTTGTAAAAATTTCTAAAAACATGTTTTCACTTTGTCATTTTGGGGTATTTTGTGTTGATCGGTGACAAAAACTTGAAATTTAATTAATTTTAAATTCCAGCTGGAACACAACAAGATGTGACAAAAGTTGAGGGAGTGTGAATACTTCCTGATGCACTGTTGTAACCATTCCTTAACCGACAAACATTCTTTAAAAAAAACAAGGAATATATTGTTGTCATTGATGCATAACATTTTGCTCACCTTGATAAACTCAAACTCTTCAGTTTCTTGTGTGATCTCATATCAGTTTCAGTTTCAGTTTCTTCTATCTTTGTCGAGTCTTTCTTCAGTTTCTTATATCTTTTCCCTTCTCACCTTATCCCCTCCATAACCATGTGATTTCTTTACCTCCTCTTCTTCCTCCTTCCGCATTTGGTGATCCACCATCTTCCTTCCACTTAAGCCGATCCACATTCACCATACACCGTCACGACCTTTTCTTCAACCTTTCCTTTACCTCACTTAACCTCACCTTTATTTACAAAAGAAAAAAAAACAAGGTCTCTTTAAATGACTAAACTTCCTCTTCCACACGTTTGGTTCTCCACATTGTATCATACTTCACTTCTCTTCATCTTCTTCATAAGACTGTCATGGCTCTTTCAATTCGACCTTTCCTTCATCAAATGTCTAAAAAGTCCAACTGTTAAAACATTCCTTTTCTTCATTCTCTTAATTCTCCTTAAGCCTGGTGTTGGCTTAGCGGTTAGGGTGGCAGCTTGGGATCCGAGGGTCCTGAGTTCCTTAGCGGTTAGGGTGGCGGCTTGGGATCCGAGGGTCCTGAGCTCAAGCCCCGTTTTCCACTGAATTAATACACCAGGGGGTTGACTCAGCCTGTCATCCTTCCGAGGTCGGCGAAGTGAGTACCAGTGAACTGGTCCCGGTGTATGCACCGGTTAGAATAGGTGTACCATATCCCTGTGTCGTAAGAGGTGACCAGGGTTGGTGTCAGGGAGGGCATCCGGCCATAAAACATTGCCTCAAGAAAAAGCCCAACCCCTGCACAGCAGGGAAAAATGGCTGTAAAAACGGTCATTTTTAATTTTTCTTATTCTCTTAATTCTCCTTCATTGCATCCTTCACGTAATGTCTTTAAACGTATCTCTGACTGAAACATTTTTTAAATTCCAGTTTTCAATGCATGTTCGTGTTCCATCAATCGTCCTTTTTTTTCTCCAAATTCAGTGACAATTCACCCAACCTCCTTGATTATACCTCCTATGAACTCCTCACCTGCTATACCCTCTCCTTATCCCTTCCATCTTGCCCCTTATCCTACCTCCTCTCTCAGCACCTCTTCACTGACCTCTGCTTTACTATCAGCTCCTCCTCTGGTGTCCCGAACTGCGTGGTGTTCGAACATCTGTGGGCTCCGTTTTAACCTTCCAGATCAGATATCTCACTTTCTCAATCAGTACACTCTTCAACATTTCAAACATGCTCTTTCTTTCCTCTCATCCCACTTCTCCTCTTCCTCACCACTCAAATCTTGTGCCTACCCCTGCCTGCTGCTTTCTTCACCACACCACTACCAAGTCTCATCCTTCCCCCCTCCCCACCTCTCCCCTCGCCTGACTGCCCCTTAGCCGTGCCTGCTCTCATCCTCTCCTCTCCCTCTCAAAGCAACCTTCAATGTCTTCCCCCTCCAAGCTTCCCTCTCACTTTTCCCAAAAACTCCCCTCACCCTTCTCCCTCAACTCCCCCACCTTTCTCCATCCAATCTCCCCCTCACTGCCCATTCTCAAAGTTGCACCCCCCCCCCACTCCTCACATCGACAAAGTTGCCTCCTTCTCTTGCCCTCTCTCTCCCAACTCATTCTTCCCCCTCCTTCAATATTCAACTTCCCCCTGCCCCCTCTCATTATTCCCCACTTTGCCTCATCCTATCACTACCGAGCCTTTTCTCCTCCTCTTCCAGCCCTCTCCCCAGGCTCCTCTGCAATCCCCCACACACCTTCAACAACTCTCTCTACCCCCATCCTCCCTCATCATACCCTTTCCCCTCCTCTACCCTCCCCTGCACCCAAAGCCTCCTCCCCTCCCTCTCCTTAACAGTGTGGACCTCAAACACCCAAGGCCTTCGTTCTAACCTGACAGATTTCTCCATACATGTTGCCACTGACAAACCAGACATAATCTGCTTTTCAGACACTTTCCTCATTCCCTCCACTGCCACCTCACGTTTATGTGTGTGTTGTTCCATCCACCAAACAGGGATGACTCCATTTACATCTCGCTCTCTGAAAACATGCACCAACTTCTATCCTCTCAACCCAACTCTCTCTTCCTCATATGTGATGGCTTCAGTTGTCATCATGCCAGTTGGCTGAGTGTGGATACCTCTCTCACCTGCCATGACACTTTAGCAAAGGACTTCTGCAACTCATTAGGACTGACACAATCTGTCAACTTCCCATCCCAGATCTCAACCAACGGGACTCCATCTCTTCTGGATTTAATTTTGACCAATTTCCCTGAAAATATCTGTTGTTCTTCCTCTGCTCCAATCGGTTCATCTGACCACATGCTTGTCAAAGTAGACATGTCTCTGGCTGTTATTAGAGAACCACCTTCGTGCCGTCGAGTCTGGCATTTCACTGAAGCTAACTGGCAGGGGCTTCAAGCAGCCATCAAACTTCTCGACTGGTCTCCCATTTCTACTTTCTCCAACAATGGATGGAGATCCTCAATGGCAGGCATGACATCAGAGCCGTCTCTCGAGACGCATCATGAGCTTTTGATACCGTCTGGCACCCTGCTCTGCTCACTAAACTCTCTTCTTAGCTTTTCTAAAATTTATATTCCAGATAAGGTATTGTCACAGCACACTGTTTATTCATATGTCTGTCTGTCTCTCCTTTTTCAACTTCTCCGACCAAACCGATGGTCCGATCAGGCTGAAATTTGGCAGCAATGTTCCTCATGACTGGTATCACGAATTGCAAAGTTCGTTCCAGTCACATGCCTTTAAGTATGTCAAAATGGCCAACTTGCTCAAGTTTGGGGAAAAATCACATAAATTCGTTCAAAAATCTTCTTCTGCAGACCTACCAGTCAGAATGCCACCAAATTTGAGTGACAATGTTAGGCCAGGGTAGGGATGTTAAATTGCTCATCATTCTGATCACGTGACTGGATGCGCCGCTTCCCCCAAGGAACCACCTCCAAGAAGAGGTCGATGAGTCGCACCAAGCCGGGAACCAAACGGAGAAAAAAAGAGCTCCACGAACCAAAAAAGAAGAAGAAGAAGCCACCACTCGCAGCTCGAGCCGAGCGACCAGCTCAACTCTCTTCCAAGCAAAGCAGCTCTCCAAAAAGCCTACCGAGCCAAGCAGGACCTGAAGCTCTGCTGAACAACTCCTCTGCAGAAGCAAAAAGCTTCCGAAGGCCTCAACCCTAACCCAAGCCAAACAGGACCTGAAGGTCTGCTGAACGACCACCACTCTGCTCCCACTTCCCCCGAACAAGACAGGATCTCCTCTTTATCCTTCTCCGCTCCCCTCCCCCGCGCCTGGCATGACTCATGCCCTCGTGATCCATCCCCCGCTCAACCACGGGTGGGAGGGAGTTGTTGACATCATGAATCACGGGACGGCAGGGTTCTTCTTCCTATTCGCAGAAGAGGGGAAGGGACGTCTCCATTGTTTCGTTACCTAACTATTAAATCGATCCGCAGTGCATCTAATTGATTTCTAAACATTTAAACAATGGAAGGTGAGCTATCTGGGGAACAAGCACTTATCGACATAGCTGACTAAAGGAACCTGTATGTCGTGTGCAATCGAATTCCCAAATTCGTAACAATATCATATATGGTGGATTATGATTGGGCGTTTTCCCATTTGTGAATCAGTAACCCCCCACTTCGCGGTTGCGTCCGAGACCAGTTCAGGTGGTTTATGAACAGGAGAATCTATCACCATATTTTTCGACTTCATCACGTGGTGCCAGGTCACGCCGAGTCGCAGACATCTCTTTACCATCAGGGAAATGTGGTGAACATACTGAGGGTTAGCCTCAAGCAGTTCCACCTCCTCAATGACAGGGCCATAGTTTGATTGTCACACGTGACTTTTCAAGAGAACAGATCCAGGTGAGGAAAACCGTGGAGGAATTGATAACCCATTTGTAGATCTAAGATGGTAAGTGAATAAACGCATTTGTGGAGTAACGTTTGTAGCAGTCAAGAGGAGTGAACGTATAGCATGTCACGCATCTGGCAGAACATCCTCCAGGGATTGATAGGCTTCTCTTGATTTGACATCCATATTAATATTCTAACAAATCACACCATTTTAACACTCACACTCGCTGTTCCTTTCAGGATGATATGGGGAAGTGCGACTGGTCGAGGCGCAACGAGAGTGGAGGAAGTGCTTCAGTTCTGATCACGTCAAGGAACTTCCCCTGTCAGAATGTACTGTATCTGTATCTGAACCTCTCTTTACTTGCACACCCTTACCTTCCAGATTCTTCCTTCTCAACTTTGGAAACTTTTCTTTGGAGACCCTCACCTATCTATCGAGTGCAGCCTGTGGCTGCTGGTTGCATCATTGGTTGGGACGCGGCTATGCCGCTGATGCAGTGTCCCCCTAACCAGTGCACTGGTGCTCATTTTGCCGACCTCGGAGCGATGACAGGCTGAGTCAACCTCCTGGTGTATTAATTCAGCGGCCCAACGGGGCTTGAACTCAGGACCCTAGGATCCCAAGCCGCCACCCTAACCACTAAGCCAACACCAGGCGTACGGAGATCCTCATGTCAGTGATTGATGACTGCAACCCATATTCGAGGGTTTGTACAGCCATGGAAGAACAAAAGATCGTTTTCCTGGACCTTTAATACAAATGTTTTATGTAACATGAGCAGGGATACCTGGTGTTGCCAGGCAACGTCGGCTCCTTCTTCCCACCCCACCCCTTCCCATGCCTCCTATCAACCCCACCCCTTGAGGGACGAACTCATCTATATGGCTGAAATAATGTTACTATAGATATTTACCATCATCGCCATGTCGTGCATCTCGTGTATGTTTCGTCCCCAAGTTTCTTGTTGAGCGTTTGCCAAGCGGCATAAGCACTCAAGCAAGCACTCCATTGGAAACTGTTGATAAGGAACGGCTGGCTTGGCAAGCGCTAGCGAGCTGCTTGGTAACTGAGCACACCACTGGACATCTCGACAGCATGCAGTACATTCAAAACACAGACAAAAGGACATTTTTTAAAATTAGACTTTCTTTATATATTAGATAAGGTGACAGTGACACACGTCGCATGAACCTGCATTGTTTGCATATTTCTACTCTTCTTCTTCTTTCCCTCTCGTTGTAATCAGTAAATAAACTTTCTATCCTCCATCATATCATTTTTCCATGAGTTTTGGTGTGTTGTAAAAAGGCTCCAATTATTGGTGAATTCCTGCGAAAGGCAGAAAGTAACTGCGTTTCACGTCACACAAAGTATTTTTTTTCATGAAATATCACCATTTTCATTCCTCCGCATAATGTGATAATTAACGTACCTTCATTGGGCAGTGTACACGAGACACCTTCCGGGATCGCTGTGGACAAAACGTGCATCACCTCGTCCCCTTGTAATTAAAATGTTACTTTTTTTCCTCAAAACGGTATCTTCATTTAATGATCGAAGATGCGTTGTTCAGTCTTCAAATGTACATGAGGCCTTGAAAACAATCTGAGATACCTGGAGAGGAGGGAGTTCATCGGAAGGAGGAGAACATGTGGTGAAAATTTCGTGGTTAATCCACGAGACATGAGGGGAGGTCAAAGTGCACGAAGATGAACGAAATAACTGCCTGTGGATGACTGTATGTTGGGTGCCATTGCCTTAGAGGCATGCAGTTTTGCAGAACCGCAACAATATATGAGTCGTGACATTGGACATCACCACATTAATAAGAATTAAACCTTGTTTGTTTGCTGTTATTCCTTATTCCATCGAATATTTCAGTAACGAGCAGAGCTGGGCCGTGTATTTCTCCACAAAATCGAAGCAAACACATTTCTGGTGGTGTCTCAGGTGTGGGAGGTGTGGTGGTGCAATGCAATGTGGGGAGTGTGGTGTCGTGCCAGAGGAAAATGGGATTGCGAGTCTGTCATGATACTCTTTTGTGCATCCAAAGGAGACGGGATAGAGAGAGAGAGAGAGAGGAGAGAAGATGCGTGAGGCAAAAGATCCTTCACCGAGCCTTGTATAGGTCTGTTTCTGTGGCGTGTACCTCCGTGGGACGCTCCGGTTGAGTGTTCCCACCTCGAGATGCGGCGCGTTATCTCTGGCCTAGTAACTCTGCCAGGGTTCGTGGCAACGTGCGCTCTGCACTGGTAAGTCTCACTCCATGGGGGTGGCGAACGTTACCAGCCTGCTGGGAGTCTTGGCAGTCACCCCCAGATCAGGCCCTCAGGAAGAAGCACGTCCTTTCATTCAACACCAACAGTGAGTGAAGAAGAGGCAATGAAGTGAAGGAAATGAAGAGCATAGAGGAGCAGATAAGAGGGTGAATGGCTCCACGCTCCCCCTTTTATTATCCCCGAGCGAAGGGTGGGGTCATGACCCGAATCCCGCTCCTCTATTGGGCAATAGCGGCCTGAGCCACACCCTGCCAGGCTCCGGGGCCGGAAACTGTCTCAGTAGCCCATCCGGTTTGATACGGTTCGGAGCTCCTGACTCAACATAGGGCATGCTCCTCGAACCAGCACCCTGGCCCTGAACGTGCTCAGAGTGCAGTCCAATGCTGAATTGCAACGGACTTTCCCTGCCACACACGGGCCCCACTCATGAGCCAAAATGAACATCCAGACCACCCTCATTTGCTAAAATGCACACCCAGGCCCCGTACTAAACTCCTGGATCATCCTTCCCGCGACACCTCCTCGCCGCCCAACTTGCCGTGGTCTGGCAACTGGACGAGGGTCATATCAATTCCCTATGCCCACCCGGGACATCCCCTGCGAGATGTGGTCGAGCGATTCACGTCTGTTGCTCGGCCCCACATCGCCCGGTCCCGAAGACAGTCCGAGCCATGCAGTACTCTTCTCTTTCGTGGCGAATTGTGGCGATGCAGTGGTACGAGGAGGTACGGGAATATTTTTCCCATGCGCAGGAGGCATTTGTGGTCGAAATGGTGAGATTTGCTGATCGAGGTGTAAAGCAAGGTGAGATGCCGGTTGGAAATTGGCATGCAGATTTGGATTAAAAAATGACGCACGATGTGGTGTGGTGTGGTGTGTAGTGTTTCATGGAGGGAGTGTGGTGGTTCCAAGCCACGGGAGGCATCGTGGTGTGCTTATTCAATCGCATTTTGAATGGCGTGTGTGCTTGCTTGTTATTTTGTACCATGGCTAAAGGAAAGGGTTGAAGTAGAAATCAGAATAGGAGATAGTTATCTGTTAATAGTCCGACCCATTAAATGGATTTAAACCCACACAACGCACTTCATCCCGTTAATCCACGAGACATGAGGGGAGGTCAAAGTGCACGAAGATGAACGAAATAACTGCCTGTGGATCACTGTATGTTGGGTGCCATTGCCTTAGAGGCATGCGATTTTGCAGTACCGCAACAATATACGAGTCGTGACATTGGACATCACCACATTAATAAGAATGAAACCTTGTTTGCTGTTATTCCTTATTCCATCGAATATTTCAGTAACTCACAGAGCTGGGCCATGTATTTCTCCACAAAATCGAAGCAAACACATTTCTGCTTGTTTTGATGTTTTCAAAAATCAATTATAAAACAATATTATCTCTATTTTGAAGATTTTCAAACACAGAGTCTTGTATACAATGAACAATTGACTCGTTGTGTCATCATAAGCAGAGTGGTCATGTGAACAGAGGATCAGCAATTGTACAGTTTATTTCATTGCAACTAAGATAAAGAGTATTTATTTG
>NW_028222080.1:57500-83000 GCF_056783735.1 Eptatretus burgeri
GCTCCCACTGCACAAACACCACCACCTGCTCCCACTGCACCCACACCACCACATGCTCCCACTGCACCCTAACCACTGCTATTTCCTCAGCAACCACTCCTCAACCACTCCTCAACCGTAACAAACTATTATCCACAAATTTCTCACATTCTGCTGCTTGCTGCAAATTATCTATCCATTCCTTCAACCTATTAATAACTCTCCTCAAGTGGGCTATTTCCTCACACTTCCTACAACATTGAGTACTCCGCTTCGTTTATCCTTCATATGGCTCACAAAAGGCAAAGCATCGATCACATTTTATCTACTTCTCTTCCTTTCAACTTCCCTCTCTATTGATATCCTTTTTCCCCACGATATTCCCAAGGTCCCAACAGACTTAAACGCCATACTTCAAGTAAACACTAAACTGTAAAAACCAGACCTCCCCTTTCTTCTTTCAATAAACAAATACAAATACGCGCTAAAACTGTTATGAACACAACTGCACCCTTTATAAAAGCAATCCCACAACCCCGGACACAAATGTCGAATGCAAAATACGTTAAACAACACACAAAAAAAACAACACAAAAAACTTATCTTTATCTGGCCAGGAAGTCAAACAGGCGCGTGCGAACAACCGGAAATGACGTCACGTCACGTGACAGAAGTATAAGACGACGAATTATTATAAAAATAAATAAAAAAACGAGACCGATGTCCCGGATGTGGAATAACGCCTCGATGAAACTTCCAAGATGAGGCCGGACCATGAAAGCGCGACGCACTTATTGAATAAAAATATCACGGCCTGTTTTTTCCTCAGAGAACTGCTGGTCACGTCAGAGGAATTCGCTGGAGAACGCTGGCGGTGGGCGGGACGGACTGGTAGGAGTATCCGTCCATTAGAAGCTGCTTGCTGACGTGATTTGCTTGAATTCTGTCCGTTTTTCTCCATCTGTCTGATTCTGTCTCTCTGACGATCTCCTTCCCACAGAAGGCTGGTTCGAGAGACTGTGAACGTCAGATCAGAGTTTGTTCATCCACTAACAGGGAACGAGAGCTGGGTTTCGACCGTCGTGAGACGGGTTGCTTGCGTCGGTGCTGCGACTCCGTGCAGATATTTCGAAAGGTGAGTGTTTCCTGTGAAGAATAAGGTAAGTCTCGCGTTTGTATTGTTTGTCGTTTTTATTTTTTCAACTTTGTAAAAATGCAACGGCAACAAGGATTCCTTGAGCGCCTTGACAAGCGCGGCCATTGGTGAGATCGTAACACGGTTTTCAACGAATAAATGTTCAAATTAATTTAAAAAAAATTCAAATGATGTATCTCATCGAACGTCTGAATTGTTTAGCTATAAGATTATGGAATATATGGATGGCTTGTAATTTTTATTTCACGATTTTGTAATTTTACCTCACGATCTGAGGTAAAAAGCGCGCGATAGTGTTTTTTTTTTTAACCCTCGTTTGGCTCATTTCTTATTTTTCATCAATTTCTCGTGCAAACACTCGACCAAGGCCGGATTACGATTTTGTAATTTTACCTCACGATCTGAGGTAAAAAGCGCGCGATAGTGTTTTTTTTTTAACCCTTGTTTGGCTCATTTCTTATTTTTCATCAATTTCTCGTGCAAACACTCGACCAGGACCGGATTACGATTTTGTAATTTAACCTCACGATCTGAGGTGAAAAGCGCGCGATAGTGTTTTTTTTAACCCTTGTTTGGCTCATTTCTAATTTTTCATCAATTTCTCGTGCAAACACTCGACCAGGACCCGATTACGATTTTGTAATTTTACCTCACGATCTGAGGTGAAAAGCGCGCGATAGTGTTTTTTAACCCTCGTTTGGCTGATTTCCAATTTATTCCTGCAGCGTAGTCTGATATTTCAGATCAATTGTTCAAATTTGCATAAGCACCAAAAAAAAGCACCAAAATTGGTATACATGTAGAATAATGTATTCCGAACAATTCCAGATATGGAGCCACCTGAGATTGTGCCTTGGTCAGCTTCGGCGACCATTTTCCAAAATGGCCGCCATTCTACTTTAGCGAAATTGGCGATATGCTCTTATTAACCTCCGCCATCTTCGAAGATGGATGGAGGTTACTGTTTTCACCCCTTTCTGTTTGTTTGTTTCTTTATTAACAGTATTACGGAAAAACTCCTTGACGGATTTCGACGAAACTTGGTGGGGGGGGGGGTTAGGTATGGTCCAAGGATCATGCCATTAAATTTTGGACTTTGGTCCCCCCCCCCAAAAAAAAAAAAGTTAGAGAAAATTTTTTTTTTTTCATTTCTACATATTTTAAGTGATTTCCAACCTGCTCCACCCCCCAAAAAAATGTTAGAGAAAAGAACTATAACTGTCAGTACTGTTGACATATTTAATGAATAAGATATAAGGTTCACTTGAGTGACCCAGCAGTATTGGCGGCGGAGGTTTTGCACTCTCCCGAGTGCTCCCCCTCTCGTTTTCTTATTGTATTGGTGGTTGATATAAGGAAAGTGTAAAATTCAGTAAATTGACCATGAAAAGGCGTATTCAAATATTATGAGCCAGTATTTTCAGTAAAAAAGCCATTATTTGATTTGTAAGTTGCTGCTCTCTTGAAACTTTTCACTGAAAAGTACCCATTATTGCCTGGAGAACAAGAGTCAAATGATATTCATCACATTCAATGGGCTTGGAATCAACAAAAATTGCATTATAGATTACATACTTTACTCTATTTTGAAAAGGGAACTGATAATCGTGATAATGACAAACTCAGAAAATGTAGTCAAATTATTGCACACTTCACTTTGAAGCGGCTACGGTTTATTGTCTACCAGGACACATGGTACACGCATACATCAGTCTAGTACAATATGAGTTTCTGAGCTCAAGTGTACTGGCTCTGGATCAAGAAGTCAACACTTTTACAAGCAATGCGACTTTGCATTTGCACATTCTAAGCAAGGCCGATATCTCGGTCTGTGTCTACTGCGTCTGTCTACTGGCATTCTCCTTGGTGTTTCACATGTGGGGTCAGGGATCAATGTGTGTGCCATCCATTGGAAGGTTTTCAAGCCAGAGGACCCGTCTGCCAGCATTAGTCGTTGATAGACTTTAATACAATTCAGGCTGAGCTTTTTTCGAAGTAACATTGGGGAGGGGGGGGTCATTCTGACCCCCTCCCCCTCCCGATCCCCCAAGATCTCGGGGATGAAACGCCCAATGGACATGAAATTTGCTGTGTAAATATAAAATCTTTTTACCAAATATCCTGTGTCATTTAATTAGTGATAAAATGTTTAACTATTTTAAATTATCTAATTCAATTATTAATCAAACAACTATCCTAGTTTTCTGGATATTTTTACAGATTACCGATTTGCATAAATTTTGCATCATGAGATGCGTAAGACTTCAAATTAAAAAGTCATGAAACCATATTTGGCAATTTTTGGGGGTTACTGAGAAAAGGCAAAATTTACATTGTGGGGACGGGGAGGGGTCTAAAGCATTTTGACCTTGAACGGGTGAATTATTGGGTTGATATTCATTGGAACTTTTGGAATTGCTGATGGTACAAATTGGTCCTTGGTGTTCTGATGAGAGTTATCTTGGTGATCACCTTGTTTAAAAAACAGACATCAATAAGGAACGTTCATTCTCTCGTGATAACACGTCGCTCTCCATTGTTGTAGATGTCTCCACGAGAAACTGCGATTACAGAATGCTGAAGCTGAAGAGATACAGCACTATCTCGAGTCGGAATTGGAAAAAAGCAAGGAAATTTTTGTGGTTAATGAAGCCAGAAAACAGATTGTGAAAGGTATGTGAGACTATTGCTTTCCATGAGACAATGGTTTGAGTCATGAGCTTCATCCAAGGGAGGTAACTGTCACAGCATTGGATTCAAGAGTCACCTGATGACTCTGGAACCATGATTCGCTCTGAATACCGTATGGTGGAGGGGTGCCGTTTGTCAAATGACTTGTAAACAGCATTGGAGCGAAAACAGCATGTATTGGAGCTGATTTGTATGTTGTAATGTATTGTAAGTCCTCCTTTATCCTGTGAGAATCAAGTGATTGGGTCGAATGTCCTGAGGCTCCCTTGAATCCGTTGGTAAACAGCAGATGGACTGAATTGCTCATGGTCCCTGTCAATGCTTTGTTTCCTTAGGTTTGGGATGGACACCTCATTGTGTGTCTGAAGCAAGTGTACCTGTTCTGCAGATATTTTTAATATGATGTATTATATACCTGTACTTCTTTTTTTTTGTACGTTTTGGCCAAGTTATCCAGTTTCACACGCTTATGCTCAATGTGGACAACACCAACAATAATCTCATGTGCTCAAGCATCAAAAATTCTCTATTGAGAAACTTCTATAATGAGTCGTTTGAATAACTTATATTATTTTGAGGTCAGGTATGGGAGCATGTGCCAGAACAGCACGTCGCTGCGTCCACTTTCCGCCGGTACTCCAGGGGCCTCCGTCTGGCCATCCCCCAGGCAGATGCCAGGCCCATCCCCATCTCCTTGAGATGATGGTCAACCTGTTGCAACCATGAGGCACGTGGTCGACCCACTGGCCTCCTCCACTCATGAGACTCCCTCGCTGAGAGAATCTGGTGAGCAGGATCAGAGTCAGGAAAACGAGCCACATGTCCATACAGCCGCAACTGACGCTCACGGACTATGCAGGTAACAAATCTCATCCGAGTCTCTCTCAGCAACCGCTCGTTGGACACAAAATCCGACCAGCGATAGCCAAGGATTCTCCGAAGAGACCTGGTACCAAAGGAATTAAGTCTCCGTCTCAGATCCTTGGTCAGAGTCCAAGTCTCGCACCTATAGAGCAAGACTGGAAGTACCAAGGACCTGAAGACTCGGACTTTCGTCCTCCCGCACAGGTACCGGCAGCGCCACACCCCATGATCCAGTGAATCCATGACTCCCCAGGCCCGACCCAGACGTCTATTGACCTCTGACTCGCAGCCAGCAGAGACATGAATATCACTGCCAAGGTAAGTGAATCTCTCCACGACCTCAACATCCTCACCACAAACAGACACAGACAGGACAGCAGCATCCAAGATGTCACCGAAAGCCTGGATCTTAGTTTTGACCCAAGAAACCCGTAATCCCAACGGCTCCGACTCCTCATTCAGCACCTCGAGGGCCCCCAAGAGGATGTCTAAAGTCTCCGCAAAGATGACTGCATCATCTGCAAAGTCAAGGTCCGAGATCTTGACATTCCCAAATGACGCACCGCAACTTGATCTCTCCGACATCCTCCCTAGAATCCAGTCCATACAAGTGCTGAAAAGTGTGGGGGCAAGTACACATCCCTGACGAACTCCAGTAACAACTGGAAATAAGTCAGAGATGGTACCACCACACTTCACAGCACTCTCAGTACCAGAGTAGAGTTCAGACATCAGATCGATCAGTTTTGGTGGCACCCCACGAAGACCAAGAATCCTCCAGAGGACATCCCGATTTACAGAGATCAACATAGGCTGCAAGCAGCCCCTGCCGAAACTCTCGTCTGCGTTCGGTGAGGACACGAAGTGCAAGGATACGGTCAATCGTTGACCTCTTTGGTGTAAAGCCTGACTGCTCTGGACGCTGGTGCTCAAGCAGATGGTGGCGAACCCTATCGAGAATTATCCGAGCAAAGACCTTGCCCGGCACTGAGAGCAGCGTCACCCCTCGGTAGTTGTTGCAGTCTTGGCGATCACCCTTCCCTTTCCAGAGAGGGACAACAAGGCCCCTCTTCCAGTCAGTTGGGATGATGCCTGTGTTCCAGACAGAGCACAAAACTGCATGCAACGACACGAGTGCAGCATTTCCACCAGCCTTGAGAAGTTCGGCATGGATGCCACAGATCCCTGGAGCTTTGCCCCGTTTCAACTGGTTCACCGCAGCCCGTGTTTCCACAAGCGTAGGTGGACCACAGTTGATTCGAGGGTCAGCAACAGGGATTGTAACACCATTGACGTCCAACTCGACAGTTGGGGGATCAGCCTGGTACAACCGCTCAAAGTAACCGGCCCAGCGGGCCTTCACTTCAGACTCCTCTGTCAAGAGCCTACCACTCTCTGCTCGCACTGTAGTGCTCCGAGGGATGGGCTTGGATGAACGTAATGCGCGAATTCCCCTGTAAGCGGGACGAGAATCACCTGTCCACAGGTGATGCTCTACCCCCTCACAGATTCCTCGCACATAGGCCTCCTTGTCCACCCTCAGTGCACGTACAGTTTTACGCCTCAGCTCCCTGAACAGCTCAGCTCTGCCATTCAGCCTGGCCCTGCGACTCTGGTCAATGGTATCCAGTGTCCCTTGAGAGACAAAATTCTTCTTTGCCCTGCGGTGAGCTCCAAGGCATCCACCGGCAACATCAAGGACGGTGGTCTTGAAGGCGCTCCACAACTCTTCAGGACCCCCCAAAGCACCCAGACCCCCAAGTGTCCACTCAGCCTGTTCGCAAACTCCTCAGCTACTCTCTCATCCCTGAGCTTGGCAACATCCAGCCTCGGCTGGGATGGTACCATTCTCCAGGATTTAAGGTGCAGCTTTAGAGTTGCTACAACAAGCCTGTGGTCAGTATTGAGGAACTGAGCACTCCGGTAGACCCTGCAGTTCTGGATCATCCTCCAACGACCGTCAATGAGGACATGGTCAATCTCCTTTGCCACACTGCCAGCGTTGGAATACCAAGTCCAGCGATGAGCTTGTGGGCGCTGAAACCATGAACCAGCCACCCTAAGTCCATGACTTCTTGCAAAGTCAAGGAACTTAGTGCTATTCTGGTTCATAGTTCCTGACCCATGGGGACCAACACACACCTCATAACCATCCCTATCAGTTCCAGTCGATGCATTGAAATCCCCCAAGACTAGAAGTGTATCTCGTCTGGGGCACTGATCAACCACAGACTCGAGTGTGGCGTAGAATGCTTCCTTCACGGTGAGATCACTCGCCTCAGTCGGAGCATAAACAGAGACCAGGGAAATGACACCTAAGGAGTGACGAATCCTTCATCTCATAATACGCTCGTTGACCGGTGTTACCTCAATTATCATTGGGGTCAGCTTATTGGACACAGCTACAGCAACTCCTTGGGTATGGTAACCATCAGAGCGACCAGACCAATAGTAGGTGTAACCACCCACCATTATCTCGCCGCAATCCGGTCTCCGAACCTCAGAGAGAGCTGCAATCCCGATGTCCAAATGCTTGAGCTCAGATGATAACAGAGACAGGTGATCATCCTCTCTTAGGGATAGGACATTCCAGGCACCCACCCGAAGGGACCGCCTCAGGTTAACCCAAGGAGACCGCCGTCTGGTGGACGACACCTCAGCACCACTCCGACACACTCTCCCGCAATCTGACCCAGGGATGTTACCCCGTGGTTTCCCTCCTATCAAAGATTGGGGGTCGCGAAGGCTTTGCCCCAATCCCGTCATCCGGTGAGCTGCCCTGCGAAGGGAAGCTGCACAGGAGGTACTCCCACGGAGTGGGTTTTCAGATTTTTTTGCGTTTTGCGGAATGAAGGGTTTTACGGTGGCCGGAGTGCAAATCCTGCCACCAACCTCCTAATAAGAAGTGACCCAACTGCAGGAGGACGTCCGCAGACACAGTTGGGCACTAGATATGGATGGCCGTTGGCTCACAATGAGCTCCTCCGCCCTTTGACAGGTTTTGTTTTTAATCCTGCTGGGTGTCCATATCCAAACACCCTCCTCACCAGAAAACCTGGTGGGGGAGACGGTTTAGTCGCCGACAACCCGACCATGGAACAGGTTAGTACAGGTTTACATGGTACCTGTAGCAGGTCACAGATCGAACCTGACCTGACAGAAGAGGGAGTGTGGTGTGCTTATTCAATCGCATTTTGAATGGCGTGTGTGCTTGCTTGTTATTTTGTACCATGGCTAAAGGAAAGGGTTGAAGTCGAAATCAGAATAGGAGATAGTTATCTGTTAATAGTCCGACCCATTAAATGGATTTAAACCCACACAACGCACTTCATCCCGTTAATCCACGAGACATGAGGGGAGGTCAAAGTGCACGAAGATGAACGAAATAACTGCCTGTGGATCACTGTATGTTGGGTGCCATTGCCTTAGAGGCATGTGGTTTTGCAGTACCGCAACAATATACGGGTCGTGACATTGGACATCACCACATTAATAAGAATGAAACCTTGTTTGCTGTTATTCCTTATTCCATCAAATATTTCAGCAACTCACAGAGCTGGGCCATGTATTTCTCCACAAAATCGAAGCAAACACATTTCTGCTTCTTTTGATGTTTTCAAAAATCAATTATAAAACAATATTATCTCTATTTTGAAGATTTTCAAACACAGAGCCTTGTATACAATGAACAATTGACTCGTTGTGTCATCATAAGCAGAGTGGTCATGTGAACAGAGGATCAGCAATTGTACAGTTTATTTCATTGCAACTAAGATAAAGAGTATTTATTTGTTTATCAGTAAAATATGCCAAAGCACACAACAAAGCTTCCAGCAGGGAGAAAAGAGAAGAACGTTCGTGATAGCAGAAGAAATGCAGAAACTGAAGAAGAACAAGTCCGGAAGAACAAAGAACAAGGGAGAGAGAGAGAGATAGAGATAGAGATAGAGATAGAGATAGAGATAGAGATAGAGATATAGATAGATAATGAATGAGAGAATAAATCACTATGATTTTGTTTACTAAGTGGTAATCCATGGTTTTGCTAATTGTTGATTACTGATTATCCATAAGTTGATATGATTTTGATGAGTAACTCACCAAGATTCCATTCAGCATTGAAACAAAAGTTTGAAAGTCAATAATAATGATATCACACAATTAAAGCCACTATAATGATATCTTGCAATAAATACAAAAAATACACAATTAATCGATTCACAGCAACAATCAAAGGAATTATCGAGAACGACGCTTGGTAGCACGTACCTCCGCCAGGCTGAACAGTATATGTTTTGTATCCCACTGATAGGCCGGATCTGCATCCGTACCTCTAATAGGCTTGTTCTTGTCACCTACCAAACTCATCCACCAAGTTTTATCAGAGTCCGTCCACAACTTGTTGAAATATGATGCAATATATCGCTTTTGGTCCCATCTCTCAATGGTGAAGAATCACTTGACAAATTCTCATGTCTGTATCCAGATCCAGATCTTCACCAAATTCGAATCAATCTGTCCTTGTCAGACACCTAACTTGTCCACTGCGTTTCCTCTAAATCCGTCCACAACTTTTTGAGATATCCTACAGACAGACAGACAGACAGACACATTTTGATGAAAAAGCCGTCCACCTCTGGTGGCAGAGGTAATTAACCAACATGGAGCTGATATTCTCAAACCATTTGTGTCACTTTTTCATTCACTCTGATGATTGACCATTTTTATTAAATTTGTCCCACAAGGTAACATTTGCTGAAAGTGGATCAAATTGATTATGTCATAAAAAAATACTATATTCAACCACTTGATGTGGAAGACATCACCACATATAAGGATACAAAAATATAATCATCATTGTATCTTTTGCGCAGGTTTTCAACAATTCCATCCTCGGTGATCTTGGACAGAAGAACCATATCATCCACTCCACTTTGCTTCACATTGTTACTTTGCCAATGGTAGTGGTCTTTGCTTCCCTGTAAACAAACAAAATAGATACAAAAGGGCATTACTGGTGACTGCTGCATGATCTGTATCCCCTATTTCTCAAAGATGGTGCGTAAGGATATGTGAGCTCGATACAAAATGCTTCCCCGACTTTAAACCCACTGCAGTCAGAGCTGTAGTTGTTATCAAGCCTTCATTCACAAGAATGCTACCCTTTAACCAAGAATTGCTGTGGATGTTCTGTTTGCTGAAATTAGTGCCACAAATATGAACCATATTGACATTATTGCGCTTGCATCTCAAGCTCTTCGGCAAACACATCTTCCGTTGTCTCATCTTCAAATGTGTTATCGTTGGAATGATCGTTAAAGTTACGGCAGTCATCTGGATACATGTGGGTCTGTTACCCTCGATTTGTTTTTACATGCATGTCATACTGAGAGATTACTGAAAGCATCTGGATGGGTTTTAGGCATGCAGTAGATCTATAGCCATGCGTCATACATACGCCTGCACAAAACAAATATCCATGACAAAGAAAAATCGCCGTACGTCGACAGCATCACGACCTCAGCCTTAAGCTTTTTGCTTCACTGTGGAAATGTAGAGGAGGTTGGTTCTGCCTGGATTGTTTTTGACACAAATAAGATTTCACTCCATCCTGTCCAGTGCAGATCATAACAAATTGTCTTGGCCTTGTGACAATAAAAATGTCTGAAAAATTATGAAATATGCAACAACAAAAAAGAAAATTATGCACTATAATAAATGAATAACAATATTTATCCCCACACTTAAAAAAAAAATCAGAGGGAGAGGGTATTGCAATCGGCTGCGTCTGTCCGTGGTTACACTATCTCCTAAACAGTTGGGCAGAAATTTACCAAACTTGGTAGTAATGATCACCACATGGCAAGAGCTGTGAGAGCATTGTCATTTTTGCATTAAATGTTTCAATATGAAACGATTTTTTGGATTTGACCCCCCCCCCTCCCACACCTATTGCGAGGCAAGGTATTCCAATGCTGGTGGTGTGGAAAAGGAGATTGACCATGTTCTCATTGATGATCGCTGGAGGATGATCCATAAGTGCAGGGTCTACCGGAGTGCTCAGTTCCTCAATACCGACCACAGGGTTGTTGAAGCAACTCTGAAGTTGCAGCTTAAATCCGGGAGAATGGTACCATCCCAGCTTCGGCTGGATGTTGGGAAGTTCAAGGATGAGAGGGTAGCTGAGGAGTTTGCGAATAGGCTGAGTGGAGATTTGGGGGGGCCTGGGTGCTTTGGGGAATCCTGAAGAGTTGTGGATTGCCTTGAAAACAACCATCCTTTATGTTGCTGGTGGATGTCTTGGAACTCACCATTGGGCGAAGAAGAATTTCATCTCAACGGACACTGGATGCCATTGACCAGAGTCTCCTGCGGAGAGAAGAGCATCTCCGAAGTCGACCTTCTAAAGAAGAGCGTCTCCTCCTCGACCTCGGTCGCGTTACTGGCCTCTCCCTCTGCAGCTCCCGGCACCGACGCGAGCACCCCCTCGTCCGCCTTCGCCGCCGTCACCTCTCCACAGCTCCGTCTACTCGCCCTCTCCGTCTCCTCTCTTGGCTCGTCCCAACTCCTCACTCTTGACTTCTCCCACTTCTTTCCAGCTCCACCGACGACTCTCTTGAACTCCGCACAACTGCCAACTGAACTGCCTTGACTGACGAACGCAGCCGTTTATATAAGCCCCGTGGCTTCGCTCCCCCACCTTTGACCCTCTGCCTCCGACCCTTCACCTCTCTAACTGGCTCCCCATTGGACCGAGGAAAAGTGGGCGTGAATGCTTTTGATCCATGAATTTGCATATCGCGTCCTCACTCCAACGCCCTGGAGGCGGGGCCAATTCGCCCCAGCTCGCCGATTGGACGGAACAAAAGTGGGCGCGAGTCGTTTTTGATCCGTTTTCTGCAGAAAGTCCGTGATGTTTTTGAATACGCTGCTCGGTGCGCGCCCTGCACGAGTCCAGTATCGGCGCCCACGAGTGGCGCGAGATGGTGTGGATGCGATGGTGGCGAGTTGTGACGGTAAAGGTTGTGGCTGTTGTGAAGCAGTGTTGTGGTTGGTGGTTGTTGTGATGACTGTTGAGACGTGGTTGATGTTGGGAGTAATGGCGGCTGGTCCAAAATAAAGATAGTAAAAGAAAAACGGCTATCCTGAAGAGTCGCAGCCCGCATGAATGACATTTATTCCCTCTAGACAACGGGTTTGGGCCTAACTACACATATACTCACCGAGATATCTCACCAAAGGGACCTGAATGGTGGTTTGTGAATTTCGTCAACCACAACAATATATACATATATATATATATATATATATATATATATATATATATATATATATATATATATATATATATATATATATATATATATATATATATATATATATGACTTCACAGAAATTTTATTCCAAAAAATATATTGAAATCACAGTTTGTCCCCTTCAAAATAGTTTCCCTCTTATATAAATAATAAAATAAATATAAATCTTATATAAATCAAAAAAAAATATTATACATATATATGTATATGTATAATATATATATATATATATATATATATTATATACATATACATATACATATACATATACATATACAGTACATACATACACAGGGTGAGTCAGAAGTAGTGCCCAATTTCTGTCAGTTGATTGTTTGTTTGCCATTTGTATTACAGTGTACAAGAAGGTAGAAATAAATGAATGACGTGCTTATCTAACCATTTATTCAAGAAAAAATTATTACGGAACTGTACCAAGCTGTTTTTCTTGCAATTTTCAAAGTGCCCTCCCTCGTGATCGATGCACAATTGCAGCCGAGCAATCACAGAGCGGCACACACGTCTGCAGGGTTCAATATCAATTTGCTCAAACTTTGCAGTGATGTGAGCCTTCAATTCCTGAATGGTACGAGGCTTTTCACGATAAACAAGGTCTTTCATGAGCCCCCAAAGAAAGAAATCTGGAGGCGTAAGGTCTGGGGAGCGTGCCGGCCACTCGGTCGGACCGCGGCGGCCGATACACTTTCTGGGAAAGTTTTCATCAAGCCACTGACGAACATAACGTTCATAATGAGGTGGAGCTCCATCATGCTGGAAATAACAGTCCTAATCTTGTACCCTGGGCCAAAAGAAGGTTTGCAGCATATCCAGGTAAATTTCTGCAGTGACAGATCCCTCAAAGAAAAAGGGTCCAATTATCCCTAATGGAGATATGGCTGCCCACACTGTCACTTCAGGTAAATTTACCTCCTTCTCAACTGTCACTCTTGGGTTATTCGCAGCCCAGTAGACACAATTGTGTCTTAATTGTGCCATTAAGCTTAAAACATGCCTTATCTGACCACCAGATGTTGTCTGGCATTGTGTCCTCTTCGTGAAGTTTATCCAAGAACTCTTCGCAAAGTTGAAGACGGCGGTCGTCATCTCCATCATGAAGGGCATGCGGTAAGTGTGGAATGTAAGGTTTCCATTTTTTCTGGTGAAGAATACGGATAACACTTGATTGGCTCACTTACAACTCTGCAGATAAACGGCGAGTTGACTTTTGCCGACTTTGTTCCAGTCTTCTGATGGCTTCTTCAGCCTTAGCTACATTCGTTGCCGTTTTAGGATGACCGGACTTCTTTGCAGTGGCTACCGACCCTGTTGCTTAAAATTTCTCGACAATCAATCATATGTTTCTTTCCTGAGGTGGGTTAATATCGAATTACTGTGCCAAACGGCATGCCGCCATCGTTGGTTGTTCATTACATTTGTAGTAATGTTTCATGGCCGCAATGCGTTGATTCATTGAAAGGTAATTCATGGTTCAATTTGGTGCAAATTCAGTAACTTTCAAAACTCGCGGCAAACCATTCAACCAGAAAGCATGTGATGCAATTTGGTGCAAATTCAGTAACTTTCCAAACTCGCAGCAATAACCTGCAAAACAAAATCAAAAATAAATAAATTACGAAAATTATTAATAATCTGCAAGACAATTATTAACAACATGACTTCCCAGAAAGAATCTGACAGTCGAAAAAACAGAAATCAGGCGCTACTTTTGACTTACCATATATATGTATGTATATATATATAATATATATATGTAGATATATACAGTAGACTAGGCGTAAGTAGTCACCATCGGGACCGAGAAAAAAGTGACGACTTAGACATGTGACGACTTACGCGTATGCGAACATTCATGATGACTGTGGGGTGAAGGATGAAGTAGCGTGTGGCCTGGACACGTACGTGTGAGAGGGCGCAACAATCTCGAAGCCGGCTATTGTACCAAAAGGGAAACACAATCCTCGGGGCATTGGTGGGGGTTCATTGGTTAGTTGGAAAGTGATCAAGCAAAGATGGAATTCATGAATCACTTTATCAAAAGTAAAGATAATGAACAACTGTAAGACAACTCGTGTACCATCGGTGATGGTATATGACCATCGACAAATGTGGAATGAATGGCTGTTAGAATTCATTCATTGGAATGAATGTACAATGAGTTTTCTTATGGAATGAAAACTCATATTCCATCGACAAATGTGGAATGAATGGCTGTTAGAATTCATTCATTGGAATGAATGTAGAATGAGTTTTCATATGGAATGAAAATTCGTTTTCCATCGACAAATTACATATATATATATATATATATATATATATATATATATATATATATATATATATATATATATATATATTGTTGTGGTTGACCAAATTCGCAAACCACCATTCAGGTCCCTTAGGTGAGATATCTCGGTAAGTATATGTGTAGTTAGGCCCAAACCCGTTGTCTAGTGGGAATACATGTCATTCATGCGTGCTGCGACTCTTCAGGGAGCCGTTTTTCTTTTGCTATCTTTATTTTGGACCAACCGCCATGATTACCACCGCCAACCGCGTCTCAACAGTCATCACAACATCAACCACCCACCGCGGCACCGCTTCACCACAGCAGCCACGACCTTTGCCGTCAACCCTCGCAACCGTCGCATCGCCACCGTTCTTGCGCCGCTTGTGGGTACCGGTATTGGACTCGTGCAGGGCGCGCGCCGAACAGCGTGTACAAAACCACGGACTTTCCGCTCCAAAAACGGATCAAAAACGACTCACGCCCACTTTTGTTCCATCCAATCGGTGAGCGAGGGGCGATTTGGCCCCGCCTCCAGGGCGTTGGAGGGCGGTCGCTATATGCAAATTCATGGATCAAAATGCATTCACGCCCACTTTTTCTCGGGCCAATGGGGAGCGAGGTGAAAGGTCGAAGGCAGGGGGTCAAAGGCGAAGCCACGGGGCTTATAGAAGCGGCTGCGTTCGTCAGAAAAGTGTCGTCGTCGTGTGCGTTGGAAGGAGTTCGCAGGAGGAAGAGTTCGGAGTTGGAGTCGGAGCAAAGAGGACGGAGCTGTGGAGAGGCGAAGGCAGACGAGGGGGTGCTCGCGTCGGTGCCGGGAGCTGCACACCAGGGAGGCCGACTGCGCAACCTGGTCGAGGTGGAGACACTCGTCGCGGGACCCGAGACAGAGTAAAAATCCTCCTTTCCCCGAGCATCAGCAACCCCCTCCTGTTTCCCCCCGCGCTGAGATAGTGCGACCCAGGGGGCCCCCTTCCCACCCCCTACCAGACACTGTCCGCGAGGCCCGCGGAGTTGGGGCACCATCGCCACTTCGCGCCTCATCAGACGGGTAGGCCCGACCCGGTCTCGGCCCCAGGCCCGCCTCATCCTTGAGGGTGTTCTTTTTCTTTGCTTTGAGTGTGTGTGTTGTCGGTGCCGTCTGTGAAGTAAAATTGTATAAGTGTTGCCGTGTGCTCGCGTAATCGGTATTAGATCTGCATTGTCGCATTTGCTTTTTGTCTTCTTCTTTTCTATGTGCTTTTGGTGGAATTGTATATGTGTGCTTTCCGTTCATCGCGAATAAATGTGCTTATTGTTGAACTTTTTCCCGCTTCGCTTCGTCATTTCTTTCATTGAATCCTCATCTTGCTTCACGTAAAGGGTTGGTCCTGGGCTAAGACGCCCGATAATTAATCGAACCGTCGAGGCCGACGAATAACACCGCTCGGTTATCCCGATAGTACGGAACGGGTCGCTTAAGTGGCCCGTGTCCGAAGTCGACCTGCGGCGAGGTGCGATCGCCCGGTCTACCCTCCGTGTGGGTACTTAGGTAGGTCGAATTTGGCGAGCAACCCTATCCCACGCGGGGGCCGATTGGCTCGATCGCGGTGAGACCGAAAGGTCCACCCGTGACTGGTTCCCGGCGTTAGTCCGAGAGGGTCACGACTGGATTGTCCGTCCGGTGGGCGACGTGCCGCGATTTGAGTTACGTGGCCGTCAGCACGCCGGCGGGCGCGAATCCGCAACAATATATATATATATATATATATATATATATATATATATATATATATATATATATATATATATATATGTGTATATGTGTATATATGTATATGTATATATATATATATAGATATATATGTAAAAGTCTAAAAAGTAACGGGACTGACTTCACAGAAATTTTATTCCAAAAAATATATTGAAATCGCAGCTTGTCCCCTTCAAAATAGTTTCCCTCCAGTCTCACACACTTGTCCATCCTCTTCTTCCATGCTTTGATGCACAACCGGAAGGCTTCTTCTGAAATACTCTGGAGCTCCATCGTCACGACCCTTTTGATGGCCTCCACATCAGGACATCAGGTCCCCTTGAGCTTGGGGAATAGGACGACTCAGACGAGACAACGTTTAAAGCACGACCTGTAAAAAAAAATCACACAATGAGTGCAGTCAACCATCATCAATCAATATATATATTATATATATATATATATATATATATATATATATATATATATATATATATATATATATATATATATATATATATATATATATATATATATATATATATATATATATATATATATATATATATATATATATTGCTGGAATTTTGCGAAAGACTGTGACGCAACCCGTTCATTCAAGTTGTGTAAGTGGAGCACACAGCAGGCTCAGTCCCGTTACTTTTTAGATGGACCATATATATATATATATATATATATATATATATATATATATATATATATATATATATATATATATATATATATATATATATAAATTCTTCTTCTTTCGGCTGTCGCCACAGTGGATCATCCATTATGATCAGCATAATGATTTTATCCTCTGGATTATAGCTGCATTTGTGTTGAGGGTTGTCAGATTACACAGACATGTAGTTATGAGGCTCATTGGTGTAATGGTTACAGCATCTGCTCTGAGTCTGGGATAGTAGTGGTTTGAACCCTGGCCAAGTCATACCAATGACCTTTTTTAATGGTACTTGCTTCTTCTTTTGGATATATATATATATATATATATATATATATATATATATATATATATATATATATATATATATATATATATATATATATATATATATATATATATATATATATATATATATATATATATATATATATATATATATATATATATATATATATGCAGAGCCAAAGCTCTGAGTTACTTATACTACTTAGTGCAACATCAGGCGGCAGAGGTTGAATTTGTCCAAAAAGATGGTAAACTATCTTGCTTGCAAAATTAAATTTGGCATCAACTTTATTACCCTCGCCAAAAGAGAGAGTGTTGCATTTTTGTCTGTTTGTTTGTACGAATGTGCTCACGTAGGCCAGAAACACCACCTGGTGGTAGCCAGTCACACATGTTCTCTTTTTTCAACTTAGTACAGTACCTCTCCAATGTATTCGCATGCGAGTACGTCCATAAAATACGTCCTATAAAACCACTCAAAACAAGTCCGGCGTGGGTATGCAGTCTTTATTTGTTTCTCCAAGTTCAACATTCATTTTTGAAATGATGGGAGAACAGATATGAACCAAAACAATGTGGTGGGAAGGCTGAATACAGAAGGAAACTTCTTCCCTCCCCCCACTCCTTCTCTCTCCCTCCCCTCCTCTCTCCCTCCCGCTCTCTCTCTCTCTCCCTCCCCCTCCTCTTGCCCTTCTCCACCTTCCCTCCTTCCTCCTCTGTCCCCTCCCTCCACTCACTCTGCCCTCTCTCCCTCCCATACGACATCATTTGCACTGTCATCTTCCATCTTCTTGGAAATCAGCCAACATCAACACATTACATAAAGAGGTGCAAAAACGATACACTTAAGTACAAACCTATTCGCTTCGTTCCAATCATTTCGAACTGTGTGGCAGATGGGCTAATAATTCCATTTTGTATCAATGTCACTTTGCCCTCAGAGATGTTGACCCGATTTTTTATTCATCTTCTCCATATTCTCAGGTGGAAATAACATCAGGTGGGTTGACTCAGCCTGTCATCCTTCCGAGATTGGCAAAATGAGAACCACCTCACTGGTGCACTCATGGTCAAGTGTCAGTGACGAAACTGACTCCCCCCACCAAGTCCTGGTGAGGAGGGTGTGTGGATATGGACACCCAGCAGGACTAAAAACAAAACCTGTCAAAGGGTGAAGGAGGTCCTCATGAGACAATGGCCATCTATAGCTGGTGCCAAACTGTCTCTGTGGATGTCCTCCTGCAGTGGGTTACCTTTCCTATGAGGTTGATGGCAGGATTTGCATTCTGGCCACCATAAAAACATATCACTCGACAAAAATACACAAAGTGGTGTCGTCCACCAGACGACGGTCTCCTCGGGTTAACCTGAGGCGGTCCCTTCGGGTGGGTGCCTGGAATGTTATATCCATAAGAGATGGGGATTGGCCAAGCATCGGCCTCGGAGATGGCCAGACGGAGGCCCCTTGAGTACAGGCGGAAAGTGGACTCAGAGACTCGCTGGTGTGGCGCATGCTCCCCATGTATGTATATCACTGGTAACAGGGGCACTGCATCAGTGGAGCAGCTGTGCTTCCAAAAATTATGCAACCAGCAGCCATATGCTGTATACAGAACAACAACTTGATTTTGTGCCGCACTCTTACAGGCAAGCGCTCCAGACATCAAAACCACAATTCAGGGTATTAAGGCCTCGGTCACATTTGCCACGGCGGCCGTGGGATCTCCAAAATCTGCGGCCACTAGCAATTCTACGGCGGCCGCAGTATTTCCACGGTCAAACAATGTAGCAGTCACATATGTTTTTATTTTTCGGGGAGCCGCACGGCGTGTTTATAAATTGTGGAGACCGAAAACGTGGGGGTGCCGTACGGTCTTTGATTTGATGTCGTACGGTGACCTTAGGGCGTCGCTGCGGCGGCCATAGAATTTTCAAGGCAGATGCAAGGAGACCTCAAGGTGCCCGCAAGGCGACCGCAGGGGGGCCCTAAGGTGAACGTGCGGCCAGACGGACGGTAACGAGTTGGTATATATACCAGTCCTTTTTTTACTGAAATAAAAATATACCAGTATATATATATAACTGAATATACTATAACTATTATATACCGTGGTCCCCCAGAATCCGAACGGCCCATTGTTTGAACAAATTGGAATCAGAACAATTTTTTCGAGAAAGTTTGGCCCTAAAAACCCAATACATTTTAAAAAACCGAACACAACGTGGCGTTCATGTTTGTTCACGTGTCTCCCCCACCTGTTCGACCCGCATCTTCGCGCTTTGTTCATTCAGTTCGTAGGTGGAAGTACTCAGTCACATTTGCTCTACGGCGAGGATACGGCGGCCGTAGGCCCTCTGAATTGACAGAAACGTGCGGCGCCGCAGAGAAACTGAGGTGGCCTCAGGGAGGCCCTACGCCGTTTGGCTATATTTTACAGGCCGTAGGGTCGCCGTGGGAGCAAATGTGACTGAGGCCTTATTGAAGAGGATTATTGAGTACCTGGTGTCCCTTTAAGTCCGAGGTCGGCAACCTGTGGCCCGTGGGCCAAATGCGGCCCGCGAGCTCCTCCCGTGCGGCACCTTGTCCTGATTTCCATTAGGTGCGGCCCGCAAAACATTTTTCTGAACCGACAGCAAATTTAACATATGTGGACATATGATGCTTCCACATATATCACAGTCTCTGTCGTCACAATAAATTATTTTCGCTTCTAGTCCACTTAACTTGGTCTTAAATATTTTTTCGTTGTTGTTTCAGATGGCTGAAGGTCTTAAGGTTCAATTTACAATTACATTTATTATCATTGATTTTAGGTGTTTGTTATTTTTTCGGGTTGGGAGGGGGGTGTGGCGTGCGAGGTGGCCCGAACGTGGCCCAGTGGCCCGCGGCCTGGTTTAGGTTGCCGACGCCTGCTTTAAGTTGATAGAGCCACAAGTTCACACTCAAACATGTTAAATTAACAACATAAAGACAAATAAATTTTATTTTTCAATGATTAATTGTTTTCCCTCCCAACATGCAGCTAATGTGTCGGTCGATTCTCAGAGTGCAACTGCGTACATCTAAAATCCCAAAGCTTCCAGAGTCCTTCAGTGGACCCCGGACCACACGCTTCGTGGTTTCACGCTCGCAAAACCTGGGAGAGTATGGACCCATTCCCTTGAATTGTGGACCCCCCTTTTGAAAAAACATACCTGGATCCACCCTGAGTTGTGAGACCTTTGGCCATTGCAAGAATATGACCGAATTTTTATTTTTTGGTTTTCTCAGGTGAGTTTCTATTGGTGTGTGCTGGTGTATGTACTGTACGTACCTGATAGGAGCAATCAATGGTGGATTTTGCGATGGTCCAGTTCCGGCAGTGCGTACAGTGAGATGTACACATGGAGGGAGGGATACCAGGGGTGTGTTCTCTGAGCCAAGCGCTCGCCAAGGGGCTTCGTTGATTCAGAACGCTCAAGCAAGCACTCCAACGGAACGGAGTGCTCGACACCGCTTAACAACATGGTGGTCTCCATGGAAACAACGCTGTGGTGGTACTCGAGCTCTCCGGTCCGTCGTTTTCAGTTTTACTCGATCCTGTTGTTACAACTTTCCCAAACGAATGCGTGCGGGGAGGGGGGGGTTACATACCTGCCAACCTTTTTGAAGGGAAAGCGGTAGGCTGGCGTCGCATGTGTCCCAAGGGGGGTCCGGGGGCAACCCCCCCCGGAAATTTTTCAAAAAAAAGAAGCAAAATGGTGCAATCTCCTGCATTTTGAGACCACAGTGAGCTGAAATAAATCAACATATTTTTTAGAGTGAAAAAAAAACTTAACATGTTTGATCCACTCACCAATCTTTATTTTTCCAAGACATCATGATCACCAGTCACGTTTCCATAAATGACTCACCGTCCAAGCTCCACATGTATGTGCCCATCCGTGTACACAAGAGTTTACATAAACTCACCGATACGTCTTGATGAATGAAATGACTGGCCACTCTGATTTTTATAACATATTTACAGTTTACCTCACGCGAAGCCTTCATACACTTGAACTCTGTTGTCCAACTTGGCTTAAACTCGATGACCCATCGTGGTGGTGGTTTTTTTGAAGCGATGAGTCCTCTCTGTTAACTGCAGTCTTTGATCATGACTGGAAAATGTCGTGTTGTCTTGAAATGAATTTCCGCTGTTTCCTGTCGTCCCATTTGATTGGTCAAGCTTAGTTTGGAACCAATAACCAATCGCTGACGAGATAACAAATCAAGGTCAGGCCCGAGTTTTGTAGAATGTAGAAGCGGCCGCGTGTGAGACGATCTTGGCAGTGAGAAACGAAGGGAAAACTGAAAAAACACAACTACTTTTTTTTCCAATAATAATTTCCAAATGCGGTTTGTCTGACGAACAAAATCGGGAGGCGTTGGGAGGTATGGGGTTGCGTGCTGAGAGGGGTGGGGGGGGGTTGCGTTCTGAGAGGGGTGGGGGGTTGCGTTCTGAGAGGGGTGGGGGGTTGCGTTCTGAGAGGGGTGGGGGGTTGCGTTCTGAGAGGGGTGGGGGGTTGCGTGCTGAGAGGGGTGGGGGGGTGGCGTGCTGAGAGGGGTGGGGGGTGGCGTGCTGAGAGGGGTGGGGGGTGGCGTGCTGAGAGGGGTGGGGGGTGGCGTGCTGAGAGGGGTGGGGGGGGTGGCGTGCTGAGAGGGGTGGGGGGTGGCGTGCTGAGAGGGGTGGGGGGTGGCGTGCTGAGAGGGGTGGGGGGTGGCGTGCTGAGAGGGGTGGGGGGTTGCGTGCTGAGAGGGGTGGGGGGTTGCGTGCTGAGAGGGGTGGGGGGGTTGCGTGCTGAGAGGGGTGGGGGGTTGCGTGCTGAGAGGGGTGGGGGGTTGCGTGCTGAGAGGGGTGGGGGGTTGCGTGCTGAGAGGGGTGGGGGGTTGCGTGCTGAGAGGGGTGGGGGGTTGCGTGCTGAGAGGGGTGGGGGGTTACGTGCTGAGAGGGGTGGGGGGTTGCGTGCTGAGAGGGGTGGGGGGGTTGCGTGCTGAGAGGGGTGGGGGGTTGCGTGCTGAGAGGGGTGGGGGGTTGCGTGCTGAGAGGGGTGGGGGTGCATGCGGGCTGATGGGGGGTTGCGTGCTGAGAAGAGTGGGGGGTTGCGTGCGTGTTGGTGGGGGGTTGAGGGGTTTCATGTTTATACATCTTGAAGATTTAGGATGAAAAGTGGAAGTATTGTATGAACAATAAAAGTGTGAAATGCACGTTTTAACAATATTATGGGTATACAGTACGGGGTGTGCCGAGGTCTGAAGATTTAATTGGTTGGAGACTTCTTGTATCATTTTGAATCCGACCACGAACAACGGCCATTTTTACTGACGAAAGTAAGCACATGTCGTGAAATCGCTTGTTCCGCTTGCCGAGCGCTTGATAGGGAACGAATGGCTTGGCAAGCGATGATGACGTTTTTATCACTTTATTGTTTTTTTTTTTTTGAGTTCGGGACGAGACCGGCACTCGGTTGATCGTGTACCTCCACCTGAATAAACAATTAACGTTTTCTATCTCACTGATAGACGGACAGTGTGGACAGTTCACGTTTTCTATCTCACTGATAGATGTACAGTGTAATACAGTGTGGACCAGTTACCATGTTTTCTATCTCACTGATAGACGTACAGTGTAATACAGTGTGGACAGTTCACGTTTTCTATCTCTGATAGATGTACAGTGTAATACAGTGTGGACAGTTCGCGTTTTCTTTCTCACTGATAGACGGACAGTGTGGACAGTTCACGTTTTCTATCTCACTGATAGATGTACAGTGTAATACAGTGTGGACAGTTCACGTTTTCTATCTCACTGATAGATGTACAGTGTGGACAGTTCACGTTTTCTATCTCACTGATAGATGTACTGTGTAATACAGTGTGGACAGTTAACGTTTTCTTTCTCACTGATAGACATACAGTGTAATACAGTGTGGACCATTACCATTTCCTATCTCACTGATAGATGTACAGTGTAATACAGTGTGGACAGTTCACGTTTTCTATCTCACTGATAGATGTACAGTGTGGACAGTTCACGTTTTCTATGTCACTAATAGATGTACAGTGTAATACAGTGTGGACAGTTAACGTTTTCTTTCTCACTGACAGACGGACAGTGTGGACAGTTCACGTTTTCTATCTCACTGATAGACGTACAGTGTAATACAGTGTGGACAGTTCACGCTTTCTATGTCACTGATAGATGTACAGTGTAATACAGTGTGGACAGTTGACGTTTTCTATCTCACTGATAGACGTACAGTGTAATACAGTGTGGACAGTTCACGTTTTCTATCTCACTGATAGACGTACAGTGTAATACAGTGTGGACAGTGGAACTCCCCCTCCCGTTGTCCCATTTCCCCCTCCCCCCAATGTATCCTCCGGACAGGAGCCCCTGACCTCTCACACTCAAATTAAACTTTCGAACCATCACAGAACACATCTCAGTTTGTAGGTGTGGTGTCTTCCTTGGGTATCCATCGGTATAACCTTCAACACACATTCATTATTTTTAATCCGGATCTTCATCAGAAAACAATTCAAATGGAGGAAAATAACTGTGACGTCACGCCCTCCCTTGAGGTCGAGGTGAGTTCCTTGTGCGCATGCGCGACACACGGGACAAACAACGGAGCTGAACGTTCTCAGTAAAATCTTCATGAAGTTGAACGCATCGTGGTCGGTCTGATCGTTTGTACATCACGACATTACAATATTAACCTTATTAAACAAAACCAGACTCGGTGTTGTCATGGTGATGGTTGGAGCGTCCGCTGTGACGTCTCAGTGTGGGAGGTTGTCGGCCAAGTCGAACCAAACACTAAAATGGTTCGTGCTGCTGCTTCCTTGTTTGTCACTCAACATTCAAAAGAGAGAGCACGGAAAACACCTCGTCGATCGCATCCAGGAGGAGGAAATTCCTTCTTAATTATCCCGCGAAGCGCGGAAAGAAAAATCATGTCATGAAGATGACGTCACTGGGACTCAAATTCTCTTGGAAGTGACGTCACTTCTCCCAATCCATCAACTGTTTGTGTGAAAGTAAAGTCTCGTGTTTTCTCTCATATTTGTTTGCACGAACACTTGATGTCGTCGTTCCACCAAGAGCTTTAGATCTTGTAAAAAATTCCACAAAAATCAGGACTGAACACACCTGTGTGCAGAGAAACACCTGAAATAAATAAAACGTGAAGGAGGTTTTTTTTCCCTCTCCAAACAAAACGTACAAGTTCGTTTTTTTATTAAATATTTTATCCAGTGACAATCACCGTGAGGAATGTTCGATGATCGTCACCAACCGGATTTTTCCAAAGCCGTTGAACAATGAACAATGGGTAACCATGGAAACGTTTGTTAACAAATCAATCGTTGTGGCGATGTTTGCTCGGTTCAGTTTGTGGATGTGCTCGGTGTGAACACGTGCGAACGTTTTTCTCTCCTCGTTCAAGGATTTAAATCTCGTGTTTTTCCTGAAACATCATGGGCTCAACTTCAACGGACTCTGTTAATGCTCCACGACCCCGTTTCCAAGAGGTGAGATGTTTATTTATCCCGGGACGCGAACACTTACTCTTCGTACGGTCTCCACGATTTATCTCCCAAACTCGGGAATATCAAACCTGTCTTTCTTCTTCGTTACAAAACTTTCACATTTTAACTTCTTTCATTCAGCATCCTCGTGTTCACGGTGTCCTCTGTGTGCATGTCGGGGTTACGTTGATCACAAGTTCATAAAGAGTATTTTGTCCTCCTCTGGAGGCTGTTCAGGGACAAGGTAATGTCCAGGACGGTGTTTATACAATCTTGTAAAAATCCATGTTCACCGTGTGTAGTTCTGGGATCACAGGATAGACCGGGAGGTGTACTCCATCTCCTCAAACAAAACTTCACAGCTCGGTACATGAATCGTGACTCCCTTACCTAAATGGAGGTGGATACTTCGAGACCTGGGAGAACTCTGTTCCACATTGTGAAACCCACATGTTGAGATAACAAACAACGGGCACGGATAACTCGTGTAACGTGAGATTTGGTGGTGTCAGAGATACTATGAAAATGGCGTTAAATTTCGGAATTACTTTTTTGATCCTCGTGGAGAATCTCGAAGTCTTACTCACGTTGTTGTTCTTCATCCTCTTCTTGTGGAATTTTTTGTTTCACAGCCTACAGTTTTCATCGAAACTTCCTGAAACTTGGTATATACATGTAAAGATACCCTGCGCATACAGTAACCATCTCCGATTTTGAAAATTCCTCCGAGAAAAAAAGTTATGACGTCAAAATATCTCCGCGAATGGAAATCGCCTAAAAAATATCTCCGAAACGAGGCAAGCTTTTTGAATTCTGTTTGCGGAAATCGAACAGGGCATTATCAGATATGAATTACCGCACATATGATACATCACTATGATGTCATATAAATTTTTATGACGTCATTCCTAATTTTGATATTTTTTGTT